>NC_035446.2:6147954-6447954 GCF_002127325.2 Helianthus annuus | reverse complement strand
ATGTAGTTATATAGCAATACGTATGACTCTTTTGTTAAATATTATGAGTTAAGTGTTATGTGAACCTGCGCCTTTAAACCAGGCCGTTGTGACTGCAACAAGATTCCATATGAGGCAGACGACTACACCTGAAAAAACATCACATTGTACAAAATCTTATTTTATTTTTAAGTTGAATTTCGTTTTTTGATCTAAAGAAACGTTTTGACTTTAACACGTTAAGACGTGAATGTTAAAAGGGATATTAATTAAATTCTAAATTTGCTACAACGTATCTAGCCTTTTTTGCTTCCAACTTGAGACCGTTAGCAATTCGGTCCTATGTCATATTGTCATTCTTCCTACTTAGTGACAGGGAAACAGTATTGATCTAGTTTTAGACACAGGCAATTTGCATTACAATCTTCATGAGACTAAGAACATATCAATTTGCATTACAATTTTCGAGAATAACATACCGAGCAATGTTGTGAATGCAACATACTGTGTTCTTTGTAGATGAATCGGGATTTCATTTAGAATGTCATGATGAATTAGAGGGAGAAAAGGTGGCCAATTTTTTTCTTCCACGCCAATTCTGGCTGCAAAACATACAAGTTTATATCGATTCAAGCAAGTTTAATTTATAAAAAAAATGAAATTACCTCTTGTGATAGCGTCCTCCTTCTTCTTTAATTCCTACACAAAAAAAATTACTACCGTAAGATGTAGGTGACTTTAGTGTTATAAATTCATCTTAGGTAATTTACTGGAAAATCTGAATAAGTTTTGTTACGACTTAGGAGGTGTGGAGACTAATCTGATTATCGTTTTCACTATGTCGTTTAGAGTTATGATTCGATGCTTATAAAAGCGTTATCTTAATTTGGTCTATTTTATGTTAGACACTTATAAAACACACACACACACTCGTTCTTGATTTTCTGAATCATTTGATTGAGATTTCGAATAATCCACCAAGTGTTACCGAGTCATATATAACTATAACCTATGATCATTAGCAACAACATTCATAATCAAGATTCAATCACAATTGCACTATTGGCCATATAAAATTTCGACAGAAACCGATAATGTGCATTTAAAAAAAATACAATCATAAGACACAAAAAATAAACACCTCTTCCCGCTGATTCAGTTCGATCTCCTTGGCATCGAGTTCTTTCTCCTTGGCGCTCAGGTCCTAATTAACCGAGTAATAAAAACCGGTCATCGTAAGAATAACAACTCACAAGTTACAAACAAGAGCAGTTATAACAATGATTACCTCTCCAGCGAAGGGATTAGAATCGTAGTCGTTACCCATGAGATAAAAGAAATCACATTAACTACAAAATCTATGATCAGTAACATACGGTAAATGATCAAGACATTTAAGGTTTTGAGCGAATGTTTGGGTTATTGTAGTAGTATTTCACCAGCTGCTACTTAATGAATGAAATCTTCAAAGATCAGTAGATGAGAAAAAGTAGTGTATTTATATGTAGTTAACTGTGGACTAGGCACTTAACTTGCTGCATCACTGGTTAGTTTTTTACTTTTCAATATTTCTATTTTATACCACATATATTGGATTTTAAAAAAAATGATAAATCACTTTATTTTTTTGAAAAAAACGTGATAAATGTTAATTTTCATATTTCTCTTTATTTTTGTCTATGGCATGGTAGTCAAAGGTGTTATGAACCTAATGGGCCTGAGCCAACAGACCCAGCTCAAGACACCCATCAAGTTACACGGACCTGTCGATTGGGGGAAAGAAACATGGTGGTATATAAAAAGGTACAGAATCGAAACACAGGGCATGAATGAATATTGTTAGAAGGTTATTGGCTTCTTCTTCCCACCTCCTACTCTGTAAACCCTAAGCTTCCCATCACCTTCTTCTTCAGTTATCTTGCATTACATTATGTTCTTATTTGTACTAGTTCAGAAACTTAATAGAAACCTATAGATTTTATACGTATTTGTATTTCCTGTTGAGTTGTGAAATAACCCGTCACAACATTGGTGCTTTCATTGATCCTTAGCATCGATGGCTTTGGAAGTTTTCGAACCACAATTACCTCGTTTCACTGGCTCTGATCCTAACTCGTGGATCTCTCAATCCGAGCTATACTTTCGATTTTACTCAATCTATGGTGATGAACGATTCTCATACGTTATTGAAGCATTTGAGGATGAACCATTCTACTGGTTCAATTCCTGGTTTCGAAGCGATGACCTCACATGGAACGATTTCACTACTGCAATGCTTCATCGATTCAATTCTTCGTCCTTAAAACCTACTATTGATACCATTGTTAATTTGTCTCCACCATTATCTGCCCTCCAGGTGTTTGATGAAATGTCTGATAGTATTGTAAATGCTATTAATAGTGAAGTTGTTGAAACCATTGATGATGAGGTTTCGGCAATCAATACTAAATCAATGGTTGGTGTAGTTGATTCAAAAGTTATTCACTACTTTGCATGGAAACCGGGTTGGGTTGAGCATAACGTTCAAGGACTTAAACACTCGATTTTATTACCTCCTGCATCAAGCTTGACTACAGCTTCCTCAATTTCAATTGCTTCTGTTGCCGGTATTCCTTCTTCTGTAGGATTGAATTGGGATTCGATTGCTAATCTTCTAATTACCACAACTCCTATTCAGGTATCCCCTCTAAAACCTACTATTACAGATGTTAGTATAAAGCATCGTAATGTTGGTGGTTCTGCTAAATTTATTAATGGCTCTAGATTGAAATTTGATGCTAAATTGCGAGGGATGAAATTGGGTTGTGTTACCACTCTGGTTCTTATTTCCACGCTTTATCATGTTCAGTTTAGTAGGGCACTTGGCCCTATTGTTATGGTTTTGCTTGAGTCTTGTAATTCGCCTTTGCTGTCACACCCCAACCGATGGCGGAATCATCGGGGCGCGACACTGAGCGAAACAGATTGTTCAGAAGTTTCCACAACAACTATCATACAATTCAGTTATATAACACGTCCCATACCGTGTCCCAAATAATAACAAGTTATCATAGAAATCAACTAAACAATATGGGAACTGTTCCGACAACTCAAATTCTTAATTATTACAGACCGAATTAAATATTGTCTTAAGACTTCTAGACGGCTAACTGTAAATCTTACTGACTACAGGTGCCAGTACAAGATCTACAGATAATTATGGCCCTGGAACAGGTATGTGGACACTGTCCTAAGGTCACAGGCTCCTAGAAGCTTATTATTGCCTCGCTTCCCTAGCACGCTAGTAGTTTAAACACCTGTCACATACGTTAAAATAAAAGTCAATACATATAATGTAAAGGTGAGTACACAAGTTTGATATAGCATATAAAGTTCGAAAAGTTTACGCATAACCAAACACGTACACAAGGGCAAACGATGCATGTAAATTATCAACATGGGACCATCGATACCAATGACTTCAAGTTGACTGTCCGTGACAGTTCGCAATACATGATTACCACCGTAATCCATGCAAGTAATTGTCCTTAGCAACCCCCGTGTGAACGGGCGCTGAGTCCAAACTATAGTACTACGTTGCTAAAGCAGGCAGATAGCACTCCACGTGTAAACATAATAAACAGCAATCATTTAGACAAGTAATACATGCAAGTAGGTTAGCGTTCGAATAGTTTGTGTTGTTTGTGAATTTGATAGATTACGTATGTAACACCCAAAAGTGCTGAAAGCAAAAAGGGATCGAGTATACTCACAGTGGTTGATCGTGGATTGAGAGGAACACTGAGAATAGGTTAGCCTGAATAGTTCGATAACACAACGATGAGTAACGCGGAAAAAGTAAACAATGTACTTGGATCGAGTAGGCCATTCGATCGGACAGCAGTTCGATCGAGTGGGCTGTTCGATTGGTTTGAAAGTCCGTTCGAACATCCATTCGATCGGCCGGCTGGCTCGATCGGCTGGTTTCTTCAAGTGGATTGTTTCTTCCTTTGATGTGAAGGATGTGTTTGTGTATGATGGTTTGTACTACCTTTCAAGTTGGCCGATCGAACAGCTGTTCGATCGGTTAGCCCAACCGATCGGCTAGCACTTCATTGTTTTCAAATATGTCACTCGATCGGTTGGCATGTTCGATCGGGTGACATTCCAATGTTTCGAAAAGTCTAAGTGTTTTGAAGTATAGTATCTCATGATTCGAGCAGTAATGATTACAATCGAGTGGCGTAGTCGATCGAACAGTACCTCGTCAATACTACACTTCATGAGTTTGTGGGACTAAGTGCTAGTCGATCGGTTAGCCTAGTCGATCGGCTGGCATAGTCGTTCAGTTGGGCTGTTCGATCGAACAGCCTAGCCGTTCGGCCAGCTTCTCGATTCGGTTAACCTATCACTTAACACTTGGTTATTCCCGTTAATTGTTGATGTTTTAGAGATATTTTGACTACGAGTTGAACCACAAAACTGAAGTCCCTACTTAGTCTACTGACTCGAGCAGGAATCACCCAAGCTTGGCCAGAGGCGGTTTGGAACTTAAGTTTAACGTTCTACCCGAAATCGGTATATCTCTCGGTAAAACCCGAATCTTGAACCATGTGTTTGTTTAGATTGATTTGTAAATCGGTTCAAGTCTCGTTTTCACCTTTTTGAGTGTAAAAGAGTTGAAAGATAGATGAAAACCCATCTTCCAATCCTTTTTCCACCGTGAAATGTTAAGATCTTTGGTAGATTTTAAGTTATTGATGTGGAAATCGGTTAGATCTAGCTTATTCATGGTTGAATGAAGTCAAGAACATGAAGTTCTTGATGAACACCAAGAACACCATGATGACATCACTCAAGAACACCTAGATCTTGGTGATTTCACGGTTGAAATCCAAGTTTTGAAAGATAGAAAGGTGGAGAATCGATTAATGAACAAAAACGTACAAGGATTAGAGCGAAATACTTACCGGTTTGAGAGAAATCTGAGATTTAGTGAGAAGAAGAGGCTGGTCGGTCAGAGCTTTTCCAAAAGTGGAAAGTTTGACAAAGACAGCCCTATTTATAGGCTTCCAAAAGAGGAAAGGGTCAGCTGATCGAACAGCATCCCTGATCGAGCAGCTGCCCGATCGAACAGCCTGTTCGATCGGCTAGCCTGTTCGATCAGGTTGCCCTGTTCGATCGGCTAGCCTGTTCGATCAGGTTGCCCTGTTCGATCGGCTAGCCTGTTCGATCAGGTTGCCCTGTTCGATCGGCTTGCCTGGTTTTTGAGTGTTTCGCGACGATTTTTGATATTTCGACTTCGATGAACGATGATTTGAGAATGATAGAATTCCTAATCAAATTACTTTTAGTCTCAACTACTATATCTAACACACGAGCATCCTTACAACCATTTCGGGTTCGATTTCCATTGAGTTTGATTCACCTTTGAGTCTTGATTGATTTTGATTGATTCACCACACACTTTAACATAAAAGTAAACATGCACAAGTAACACATAAGGCACACACACACGTATAAAAGTACTAAAATCCCCACACTTGAGTTTGATGATTGATTTGATTAGCTTGATTATTGATTGACTAGCTTTATTGCATTGTTACTTCCTATCATTCACAGTCGGTCGTTGATTCACAGTTCGATTACTGGTCGATTAGTTTGATTATACAACACTTACTCCAAATAATATGAAAATCAAAATGAAACTAAAATGAAATTAATCTTTATTGATCTTTAATTCCAATAACAGTCAACTCTTGACTTTGACTTTGACTTTTGGAAAACACGGGGTGTTACAGTCTCCCCTCCTTTAGGGAATTTCGTCCCGAAATTAGGCCGAGAACCGTACATCGCCGTGTGATTTTACCAATTTGATGCTTCAGATCTATCTGAACAACTGCGGGTACTTGGCCTTCATGTCACTTTCGAGTTCCCAAGTGAACTCCGCGCCTCGTTTGCCTTCCCATCGTACTTTTACAATAGGAATGCGAGAGCGTCTGAGTTGCTTGGTCTGTCGGTCCATGATTTCGACAGGCTTTTCCACGAAGTGTAGCGTCTCATTGACCTGAAGATCGTCGAGTGGTATTATTGCGTCGTGGTCGGCTACGCATTTTCGAAGGTTTGAAATATGGAAAGTCGGGTGGACATTGCTGAGTTCCTCCGGTAATTCGAGTTTGTAGGCAACTTTACCGATCCTTTCCAGAATCTTAAAAGGTCCAACAAATCGAGGCGCAAGTTTCCCTCTTTTGCCGAATCGGACTACTCCCTTCCAAGGTGATACCTTTAGGAGCACGTAGTCGCCAACTGCAAATTCGCGGGGCCTGCGTCGTTTATCGGCGTACATCTTTTGTCTGTCCCGGGCCTTTACCAAATTTTCCCTTATCTGGTGGATCTTGTCAGTCGTTTCTTGCAGAATCTCGGGCCCAGTCAATTGTGAATGACCGACCTCGTGCCATACAATAGGCGAGCGACATCTCCTACCATACAAGGCTTCGAAAGGTGCCATTTCGATGCTGGAGTGATAGCTATTATTGTACGAAAATTCGACTAACGGTAGGTGTTTGCTCCAACTACCACCAAAATCGATAACACACGCACGGAGCATGTCTTCAATAGTACGAATCGTTCTTTCAGTCTGCCCGTCGGTTTGCGGGTGGAATGCGGTACTCAAATTCAGCGTCGTACCCAGAGCTGCTTGAAAAGTTTCCCACAATCTCGATGTAAACCGAGCGTCGCGATCAGAAATGATGTCTCGAGGCGTACCATGATTCTTAATGATCTCGTCGGTGTAGATTTGGGCTAGCTTGGCCACCTTATAGTCTTCTCGTATTGGCAGAAAGTGGGCTGATTTGGTTAGACGGTCGACTATAACCCAAATACTGTCGTGACCTGATGGCGTGGTCGGAAGCTTAGTTATGAAATCCATAGCTATGCTTTCCCACTTCCATACGGGTATCGGCGGTTGTTCAAGTAAGCCTGACGGTCTTTGGTGTTCAGCCTTGACTCTTGCACAAGTTAAACAGCTACCAACGTATAGAGCAATATCCCTTTTCATCCCAGGCCACCAGTACTTGTAGCGAAGGTCCTGGTACATCTTGTCCGCACCGGGATGAATGGAATATCGGGATTTATGGGCTTCGTTCATGATGATCTTTCGCAAATCTGTCCTCCTCGGAACCCAGATTCGGTCCAGATAATAGAATATCCCGTTGGCTTTGCTCACGAGCTGAGTTCCATCGTGATAGATTCGTTCTTTCTTCAACGTACGCTCGTTAAAGCAAGCGTGTTGTGCTTCGCGGATGAGAGCTTCGAGGTTATACTGAGCCTGGATGTTTCGAACACCTATCACGTAATTCTTTCTGCTGAGGGCGTCTGCAACTACGTTCGCCTTGCCTGGGTGATAACGGATCTCACAGTCGTAATCGTTAAGAAGTTCTACCCATCGGCGTTGACGCATATTGAGTTCTCTCTGGTTAAAGATATGTTGTAAGCTCTTGTGATCTGTGAAGATCGTACACTTTGTACCATACAGGTAGTGTCGCCAAATCTTTAAGGCAAAGACAACTGCGCCTAGCTCGAGGTCATGGGTTGTATAGTTCTTCTCGTGGATTTTGAGCTGTCGAGATGCGTAAGCTATAACCTTGTCTCGTTGCATGAGAACACAGCCAAGTCCAAGGTTTGAAGCATCACAATAGACAACGAAGTCATCGCTTCCGTCCGGCAGTGTAAGAACTGGTGCATGGCACAACATGTGTTTGAGGGTTTGGAAAGCAGTCTCCTGTGCGGTTCCCCACACAAAAGGCTTGTCTTTATGAGTAAGGGAGGTAAGTGGTACAACAATCTTTGAGAATCCTTCGATGAATCGCCGGTAGTAACCAGCTAATCCGAGAAAAGAGCGAACTTCTGACGGATTCCTTGGCGTAACCCATCCCTTGACTGCCTCAATCTTTGCAGGATCAACGTGTATACCCCGACTATTCACAATGTGACCCAGAAATTGAACCTCCTCCAACCAGAACTCACACTTGGAGAACTTGGCGTAGAGTTGGTTTCCCTGAAGCAACTCGAGAACCAATCGCAAATGCTGCGCATGTTCGGCCCTCGATCTGGAATAGATCAGGACATCGTCGATAAATACAATGACGAAACGATCTAAGAACGGTTTACACACGCGATTCATCAGATCCATAAAGACCGCGGGTGCGTTGGTCAAACCAAAAGGCATGACAACAAATTCGTAGTGGCCGTAACGGGTTCGAAAAGCGGTTTTGGGTATGTCTTCCTCTTGAATCCGCAACTGATGGTAGCCTGAACGTAGATCAATCTTGGAGAAACACTGAGCACCTTGTAATTGGTCAAACAGATCATCGATTCTTGGTAAGGGGTATCGGTTCTTGATGGTCAGCTTGTTCAATTCCCGGTAATCGATGCACATTCGGAACGACCCGTCCTTCTTTTTGACGAAAAGGACTGGTGCGCCCCATGGAGAAGTGCTCGGGCGAATGAAGCCTTTTTCAAGTAACTCTTGGAGTTGGTTTGAGAGTTCTCGCATCTCAGATGGAGCGAGTCGATACGGAGCTTTGGCCACTGGGTTGGCTCCTGGAATAAGGTCGATTCGAAAGTCGATATCACGGCTTGGAGGTAATCCAGGAAGATCATCAGGGAACACCTGAGGAAATTCTCGGACAACAGGAACATCCTTGACTTCAACTTTCCTTTTCTTGTCTGTCTCAGCTACAACAATGTTGGCCAAGAAGGCTCGATATTCCTTGCGGAGATATTTGCGAGCTTGAAGACATGACATGAGCTTGAGATCTTTTGCGGTAGTTTCACCATAAACACATAGAATATCACCACTAGCTAGCACAAAACGAATCATTTTATCGGAACACACAACTTCAGCACGGTTTTCACGAAGAAAGTCCATGCCTACTATGACATCGAAACTTCCGAGCTGCATTGGAATGAGATTAATCGGGAATATATAATTGTTGAGCTCGAGAGTACAATCACGGAGCACAGAATTGACAGCAACGGTTCTTCCGGTAGCGACTTCTACTTCGAAGGGTGTCGAAAGATAAGAGCGCTTACGTCTAAGAAGTTTTTCAAACTCAAATGACACAAAGCAGTTATCGGCTCCAGTATCAAACAAACATGATGCATATATACCATTCACAAGGAACGTACCATTGACCACGTTGTTATCAGCTTGAGCCTGGCGTGCGTTGATGTTGAAAGTTCTGGCGTGAGCGGCTTGTTGTTGAGGCTGCTGTTGTTGTTGCTGGGGTTGTTGAGCTTCTTGTTTCACCACTCTGTTCGGGCACCGGTTTGCGAAATGGTTAGGGTCACCACATGCAAAGCAGGTCCGAACATTGTTTGCCGGGGCCTGTGCAGCTTGAGGAGCTTGAGGAGCAGGTAGCAGGGCTTGGTTAACAGCGGCTTGAGCTTGCGTTTGACGAGGACCATAGCGGCAATTCGCAGTGAAATGCCCGTAAACGTTGCAGTGGGCACAGTAACGGCAGGCCACACCCACCGGGTGATGATAAGAACATGTAGCACAGAGTGGGTGGGGGCCGGTGTACGCACGCTTAGCCGGCGGCGCATTGATCACTGGCGCAGTGCGCTGTGGTTGTTGCTGTTGTGGCGGTACTGACTGAAGAGGAGCAGCATTGGTTGCGGCGGCGCAACTCTTGTTCTTCTTTCTCCTTCTCGAGGACTTGGAGGCTTGAGCGGTAGGGTTGTCGGTTGATGCGATAGTAACTTGATGCAACGACTTGGATGGCTTATCCCAGACACCAGCCTTAACTCGCTTGTCATTAATCTCGGCAGCGAGTAGGTAGGTTTCCTCGATTGATGCGGGTTTGGCGGCGAACACATAATCTGCAACACAATCCGGAAGAGCACGGATGTATTTCTTGATGGTCATCTCGGGAGTCTTGACCTGGTCTGGACAGATAATGCTCAGTTGTTTGAAACGGGCGGTGAGACCAGCGTTGTCGCCCTCCTTCTGCTTGATGGTCCAGAACTCATCCTCCAACTTTTGGCGTTCGTGGGGAGGACAGAACTCGTCCAGCATGATAGCCTTCAGTTCCTCCCACGTCAGCTCGTAGGCAGCGTCGTTCCCGCGCTTATTCCTTTCGGCTGTCCACCAGTCCAATGCCCGCGACTGGAAGACACCGGTAGCATTGAGAGTTCGAAGATGATCCGGGCATCCGCTTTGACGAAGGGTAACTTCCACAGAGTCAAACCAGTGAAATAAGCCTGTAGGGCCTTCTTCACCGGTGAACTCCTTCGGTCCACATGCCTTAAATTGCTTGAAACTGAACGGAGCTTTGCTGGGTTCAGTGAGGGTTCGGGATTCTTCCGACGACTTGCTGGTGTTTTCGTACACCTCGCTGACAGCTTTCGCTACAGACCTTGAGATGAGCTTGGCGAGACGTCGGTCTCTCTTTTCCTGACGGGAAAGGTTTTGGCGAGTTCTTGATGATGACGACATGGTCTGCAATAGACATCGCCATAGGGCTCAACACAACGAATTCGAATCTCGCACGTCTTAGTTTACTAAAGCTTAGAATCACGTCGCATCTCACGTCACGTAACATATATAAACACATAAGCACATAATCATAGAGGCATATAAGCACAGAAGCAATTAGAGCACATAAGCAATTAAGCAAATAGAGCACTTAATTTCCTAAACACGTACGCAATTCTATCACAGAGGCGGTCAGAAAACAGAAACCTATAGCCACATGTCGAGTGTCGTTCGTTTTGCATATCGGATAGCATCACATTGTATCGTCTAACTTAGTCGTATAGCGTAGCATAGCACACTGGTTTCGTTTAGATCACGTCAACAGGGATTTGAATCGAGATAGAATAGCAACAAAGGTGACGCAGATTGATAACAAATGGAGTAACCAACGAATCTTAAAACACGTAAACAGGTAAATCACATAAAATCAACGAAGCAACACTCAAAATCGGAAAATGGATTGTCTGCGGCTACTAGACTTTGACTAACCATGGCAATTTAACTATTCACAGTTGACTTGTCGTCACTTTCGACTCTAGGGGACATGTTTCTGCCTCGATTCTTGGGCATTATGCATGCGCATTCTAGGCCATACTCGTGAGTTCAGGTCGTTGGAGTCCGTCAATTGCCTTGGCGAGATAAATTAAAGTTGGAATAACTGCCAAGGTTAGGGTTTCACCCCTAGCTCAGCAATTTCTTCCTTATTTTAAGAAAATTTAGAGGAAAGTTTTCATCAAATTATGGGTTTCAGCCCTAATTTGGTATAATTCTCCCCCGTTTGTTGATAGAAAATCGCACAAAATAATTGGCAAGAATTTGTAATTTAGGCAGGAATTCGCGGGTTTCACTCCTAATCCCGTCCAAATTACAAAATTTGGCTCGGAGTTCGGATGTAATGATAGAATAGAAGGAAACAACATAAAATAAGCACGTAAACTTGGTCTCTTGGTTCCTAACTATAGTCTAGGTCTCTAAGACAGCGATCCGGACTAGATCGTGTCTAACCTAATTCCCTATAGTTATGGCTCTGATACCAATCTGTCACACCCCAACCGATGGCGGAATCATCGGGGCGCGGCACTGAGCGAAACAGATTGTTCAGAAGTTTCCACAACAACTATCATACAATTCAGTTATATAACACGTCCCATACCGTGTCCCAAATAATAACAAGTTATCATAGAAATCAACTAAACAATATGGGAACTGTTCCGACAACTCAAATTCTTAATTATTACAGACCGAATTAAATATTGTCTTAAGACTTCTAGACGGCTAACTGTAAATCTTACTGACTACAGGTGCCAGTACAAGATCTACAGATAATTATGGCCCTGGAACAGGTATGTGGACACTGTCCTAAGGTCACAGGCTCCTAGAAGCTTATTATTGCCTCGCTTCCCTAGCACGCTAGTAGTTTAAACACCTGTCACATACGTTAAAATAAAAGTCAATACATATAATGTAAAGGTGAGTACACAAGTTTGATATAGCATATAAAGTTCGAAAAGTTTACGCATAACCAAACACGTACACAAGGGCAAACGATGCATGTAAATTATCAACATGGGACCATCGATACCAATGACTTCAAGTTGACTGTCCGTGACAGTTCGCAATACATGATTACCACCGTAATCCATGCAAGTAATTGTCCTTAGCAACCCCCGTGTGAACGGGCGCTGAGTCCAAACTATAGTACTACGTTGCTAAAGCAGGCAGATAGCACTCCACGTGTAAACATAATAAACAGCAATCATTTAGACAAGTAATACATGCAAGTAGGTTAGCGTTCGAATAGTTTGTGTTGTTTGTGAATTTGATAGATTACGTATGTAACACCCAAAAGTGCTGAAAGCAAAAAGGGATCGAGTATACTCACAGTGGTTGATCGTGGATTGAGAGGAACACTGAGAATAGGTTAGCCTGAATAGTTCGATAACACAACGATGAGTAACGCGGAAAAAGTAAACAATGTACTTGGATCGAGTAGGCCATTCGATCGGACATCAGTTCGATCGAGTGGGCTGTTCGATTGGTTTGAAAGTCCGTTCGAACATCCATTCGATCGGCCGGCTGGCTCGATCGGCTGGTTTCTTCAAGTGGATTGTTTCTTCCTTTGATGTGAAGGATGTGTTTGTGTATGATGGTTTGTACTACCTTTCAAGTTGGCCGATCGAACAGCTGTTCGATCGGTTAGCCCAACCGATCGGCTAGCACTTCATTGTTTTCAAATATGTCACTCGATCGGTTGGCATGTTCGATCGGGTGACATTCCAATGTTTCGAAAAGTCTAAGTGTTTTGAAGTATAGTATCTCATGATTCGAGCAGTAATGATTACAATCGAGTGGCGTAGTCGATCGAACAGTACCTCGTCAATACTACACTTCATGAGTTTGTGGGACTAAGTGCTAGTCGATCGGTTAGCCTAGTCGATCGGCTGGCATAGTCGTTCGGTTGGGCTGTTCGATCGAACAGCCTAGCCGTTCGGCCAGCTTCTCGATTCGGTTAACCTATCACTTAACACTTGGTTATTCCCGTTAATTGTTGATGTTTTAGAGATATTTTGACTACGAGTTGAACCACAAAACTGAAGTCCCTACTTAGTCTACTGACTCGAGCAGGAATCACCCAAGCTTGGCCAGAGGCGGTTTGGAACTTAAGTTTAACGTTCTACCCGAAATCGGTATATCTCTCGGTAAAACCCGAATCTTGAACCATGTGTTTGTTTAGATTGATTTGTAAATCGGTTCAAGTCTCGTTTTCACCTTTTTGAGTGTAAAAGAGTTGAAAGATAGATGAAAACCCATCTTCCAATCCTTTTTCCACCGTGAAATGTTAAGATCTTTGGTAGATTTTAAGTTATTGATGTGGAAATCGGTTAGATCTAGCTTATTCATGGTTGAATGAAGTCAAGAACATGAAGTTCTTGATGAACACCAAGAACACCATGATGACATCACTCAAGAACACCTAGATCTTGGTGATTTCACGGTTGAAATCCAAGTTTTGAAAGATAGAAAGGTGGAGAATCGATTAATGAACAAAAACGTACAAGGATTAGAGCGAAATACTTACCGGTTTGAGAGAAATCTGAGATTTAGTGAGAAGAAGAGGCTGGTCGGTCAGAGCTTTTCCAAAAGTGGAAAGTTTGACAAAGACAGCCCTATTTATAGGCTTCCAAAAGAGGAAAGGGTCAGCTGATCGAACAGCATCCCTGATCGAGCAGCTGCCCGATCGAACAGCCTGTTCGATCGGCTAGCCTGTTCGATCAGGTTGCCCTGTTCGATCGGCTAGCCTGTTCGATCAGGTTGCCCTGTTCGATCGGCTAGCCTGTTCGATCAGGTTGCCCTGTTCGATCGGCTTGCCTGGTTTTTGAGTGTTTCGCGACGATTTTTGATATTTCGACTTCGATGAACGATGATTTGAGAATGATAGAATTCCTAATCAAATTACTTTTAGTCTCAACTACTATATCTAACACACGAGCATCCTTACAACCATTTCGGGTTCGATTTCCATTGAGTTTGATTCACCTTTGAGTCTTGATTGATTTTGATTGATTCACCACACACTTTAACATAAAAGTAAACATGCACAAGTAACACATAAGGCACACACACACGTATAAAAGTACTAAAATCCCCACACTTGAGTTTGATGATTGATTTGATTAGCTTGATTATTGATTGACTAGCTTTATTGCATTGTTACTTCCTATCATTCACAGTCGGTCGTTGATTCACAGTTCGATTACTGGTCGATTAGTTTGATTATACAACACTTACTCCAAATAATATGAAAATCAAAATGAAACTAAAATGAAATTAATCTTTATTGATCTTTAATTCCAATAACAGTCAACTCTTGACTTTGACTTTGACTTTTGGAAAACACGGGGTGTTACATTTGCATCCTGTGCCTACATTTATTGCTCAAGCCATGCTGAATTTTGCACCCCCTGCTCCTAAGTTCTTTTATCTGGATGATGAACCAGAACCACCAGACTCTTATAACTGCTTTACAATTGTTACTGAGGAAACAATGGCTATGTACCTTGGTACTGTTTTTAAGAACGCACCACCTACAACGTACGCAGGTCAGTTAATTGATGGAATCTATGAAATCGTGTGCACGACATGCTTCCCTACTAGTGATGATTATCGGGTTGCGAGTTTGTCTACTATGATTTTTGATAGTTTTTTAGGACTCAAAGAGTCCAAGGACGGGAAACAAAGGACAAAACGGGATGCTAATTTTAAAAATGACTTCAACCCTTCTTTGAATATGGTTTCATATGTTAAATCATTAATGGGTTTGAATCTTAACCAGAAACTGGACCTGTTTGACAATTTCGAAAAGCCACCAGCATCTCAAAATTTTGTCCAGAAACTTAAAGATTTGTTTGCCAAGCCCTCAGTTGATTGTATATCTGCTGCAAAAGAGACCCAGGATGGGAACTTGTTGTCTTCTATTCGGTATGAACACACAGAACTGTCAAGTCGATCAGTAAGGTTATTTCAGGTATATTGGAGGAACATCTTTGTCACAGCCCTCGATCCCAAATCCCCGGGAACGGGCGGCCGCGAGCCAGTTTCGGTGGTATCACGTTATTAACCAATTTGGCAGCGAAAATTTTCATCAGGACCGTAGTTAGGAAATAGGTTATCAGAGTAAACCACCACGTTTTATAATATTAAAAACATGGGCAAAACCCAAGTTTTCAGTATACACACTTTTATAGGAATAAATCCTATTTTATTTAACAAAACATCTATTTTATTCTTAGGTAACTTTATTGCCACTTTTCCAAGCCTTCAGTGCTGTCCAGCTGGCTTCTATTTGGCTTTCACATTTTATTACCTGAAACACGTTTTAAAAACATTTTGTCAGTGGGAAATACTGGTGAGTGAATCCCAGTTTAATCGAGTTTAAGTAAAATCATTTCACAGTGTAGAGTATTGAGGGCGATCCCGCAATTACATTTGTTTCCAAGTTATGTCAATTATCACCCGTTGGTACTGTCAGACCTGACTTGTGGAAATGTTACTCCTTGACCAGGTGGTAACAAATTTTGTATACAAAACCCAACATACCCACGATAATTGTATTCTTACAAATACTCAATAACTGTTATTCGCATGGAAAGGTATTTAAGGTTTTGTAAAAACAATTAACAAAAAGATTTACAAAAAGTGGATCAACTCACAAAAATGAGTGTATAAAAAGAGGATTAACTCACATTGCTGTTTTAGGGTTTTCAGTAAGGATTTCCTGGGAATAAACTATAAATTACACAAATGCATGTGTGTTAGTATAATAACCCATTTTAACATTAGTAATACCCTCCCCGAGACGGCATTCCAACGACTACGTCGGGCAGAACCACGACAGCCGTTACGGAACCCTAGATCAATCGGGCAGAGTATCTAATACGTCTCCAGGGGTTATAATACTTACATCGTAGCAGAACCTCGCTATTTAGGGGGTATAGTACCTGGGTATAGCTTCTACTATTAAGAAATTCGTGAGAGAGAAAGAGAATTGAACGAAGCAAACTGAAGATCTGAGGCCCTCTATATATAGGGCTGTAATCTGTCTTTCTCGCGGCCCGCGTAAAGGTAAGCCTTGGCTTACGCGGCCCGCGTCAACGCTGGTCAACAACGTAGCCCATCCGGATCACCAACTAGGCTCGACATGTGTTGGGCCACGTGGCGGCCCAGGGTCGTGCCAGGTTTTAAGCTCTCGCGGCCCGCGTAAAGGTTAAGTGAGACCTTACGCGGCCCGCCTGAACCCTGTTTTCTTTGTTTTTTATTTATTTTTAATGTTATATTGTATTTCGGGCTCGGTTTTCACATACGGGGTGTATTTAAAGACATTTTGGGATATTTTAAAATATTTTAGGGTGTCAGAAAAATAATCGAGGGTGTTGGTTTACGTTAGGGTTGTTATATCCTCCCACCTTGTTTTAGAGCTCATCCTCGAGATCTACCGGAACAAGTGTGGATATTTCCTTTGTATTTCTGATTCAAGTTCCCATGTGTATTCAGGTCCTCTTTTGGAGTCCCACTTCACTTTGACCAGAACTAATCTTTTAAGCTTAAGATTTTTAATTTTCCTATCTTCAATTTGTAGAGGCCTCTCTACAAACTTTAGTTGCTCATTTACCTCTATATCCTTAAGAGGCACTACAAGTGATTCATCAGCTAGGCACTTCTTGAGATTAGATATATGAAATACATCATGTATTCCTGCCATTTCCTCTGGCAGTTGTAGCTGATAGGCTACAGGTCCTATTCTTCTAATAATCTTGAAAGGTCCAATATACCTGGGACTTAGCTTTCCTCTTTTGATGAATCTTAATACTCCTTTCCAAGGAGAGACTTTTAACAATACCTTGTCACCTACTTGGAATTCTAACGGCTTACGTCTGTTGTCAGCGTAGCTCTTTTGTCGATCACATGCTGCTTTCAGTCGTTCCTTGACTTGAATGATCTTATCAGTTGTTTCCTGTACTATCTCAGGTCCAGATAGTTGCTTTTCCCCAATTTCTGCCCAACAGACTGGGGTTCTGCACTTTCGTCCATAAAGTGCTTCGAATGGTGCAGCATTGATACTTGTTTGATAACTGTTATTATAAGAAAATTCTATTAAAGGTAAGTGATCATCCCAATTACCTCCGAAATCAATTACACAAGCTCTAAGCATGTCTTCCATTGTCTGAATTGTCCTTTCACTTTGCCCGTCCGTTTGAGGATGATAAGCTGTGCTTAGATTCAACTTGGTTCCCATTGTTTTTTGGAAACTTGACCAAAAATGAGAGGTAAAACGGCTATCCCTATCAGAAACAATTGATAAAGGTATTCCATGTAATGAAACAATTTCATATACATATAATTTGGCTAATTATTCCATACTGAAAGTTTTCTTCATTGGTAAGAAATGAGCTGACTTGGTTAGCCTATCTACAATCACCCAGATTGTATCGTTACCTGTTCTTGTTTTAGGTAATTTGGTAACAAAATCCATTGTTACTAATTCCCATTTCCAAACTGGCATTTCTAATTGCTGTAACAAACCTGAGGGTTTCTGATGTTCAGCTTTTACTTGTGAACAAGTTAAACATTTAGAAACATAAGCTGCTATATCCTTTTTCATTCCTATCCACCAGAAATTTTTCCTTAAATCCTGGTATATTTTATCATTTCCTGGATTCATCGTATATTTAGATTTATGAGCTTCTTCTAATATACGTTCCTAAATCCGGTGACGTAGGTTTCCTAATTTATCATTTCCTTAAATCCGGTGACGTAGGTTTCCTAATTTAGGTATCCACATTCTCTTTTTATGGAATCTCCAAATTCCATCTGTTCCTTGTTCTAATTCCTTAATCATTCCTTTTAATTTTTCAGTATCTTCTTTGATTACTGATTCTTGTGCTTTTCTAATCTGTTCGTTTAAATCTACTTGTCGATTTAATTTAAGAGAACGTACCCTTTTTGGCTTTTCGTGATACTTTCGACTTAAAGCATCTGCCACTACATTGGCTTTTCCTGCATGATACTGGATATCACAATCATAATCACTAAGCATCTCCATCCAGCGTCTTTGTCTCATATTCAACTCCTTTTGCCCGAAAACATACCTTAAACTCTTATGATCGGTAAATATGGTAAACTTACTACCATAAAGATAATGTCTCTAAATCTTAAGGGCAAAAATTATAGATCCTAATTCCAAATCATGGGTTGAATAATTCTCTTCATGACTCTTAAGCTGTCTAGATGCGTAAGCTATAACCTTTTGATGTTGCATCAACACACATCCGTAACCTAATTTAGAAGCGTCACAAAAGACTACAAAGTCTTCAGTTCCTTCTGGTAAAGCTAGTATGGGTGCATGGGTCAATCTTTGCTTAAGGATTCTAAAGGCTTCTTCTTGTTTTGGTCCCCATTCAAACTTAATGGATTTACAGGTTAACTTGGTTAAGGGAATAGCTATTCTAGAAAAATCTCGAATAAATCTTCTATAATAACCAGCCAATCCTAAGAAACTTCTAACCTCGGTTGGCGACTCAGGGGTTTTCCATTTGGTAATCGCCTCGATCTTTGTTGGATCCACATGGATTCCTTCATGATTCACTAAATGTTCAAGAAATTGTACCTGCTCTAACCAAAACTCACACTTGGAAAACTTAGCGTAAAGCTTTTCCTTTCTTAACAGACTTAAAAGTAAGTGCAAGTGCTTTGCATGCTCCTCTTTACTTCTAGAGTAAATTAGAATATTATCTATGAAGACAATTATGAATTTATCCAAATATAGCTTACACATTCGGTTCATCATGTCCATAAATGCGGCTGGGGCATTGGTTAAACCAAATGGCATGACAGTAAATTCATAATGACCATACCTTGTTCTAAATGCGGTTTTAGGAATGTCCTCTTCCTGTACCTTTAATTGATGATATCCTGATCTTAAATCGATTTTAGAGAAAAATCAAGCTCCTTGAAGTTGATCGAACAGATCATCGATCCTCGGCAATGGATACCGATTCTTAATCGTGACCTTGTTCAATTCACGGTAGTCAATGCACATACGCATTGATCCGTCCTTCTTTTTAACAAACAATATCGGTGCTCCCCATGGCGATGAGCTTGGCTGTATGAATCCTTTCTCCAACAATTCGTCTAATTGTTTCTTCAGTTCTTGCATTTCAGCGGGTGCGAAACGGTAAGGTGCTTTGGCAATCGGTGCTGTCCCTGGTAGCAGATGGATTCTGAATTCAACTTCCCTGTCTGGCGGTAGTCCTGACAATTCTTCTGGAAATACATCTGAAAATTGGGACACTACTGGAATGTCTTTTAGTTCTTTTCCTTTAGTGTTAGTGATTATAGAAATCAAATACACTATAGATCCTTTTCTTATATAACTTGCAGTTTTCATCACAGAGATGAATTTAGTGGATCTAGATGGTTTATCTCCTTTAATTGTGATCTTTTCACCCCTTGGTGATTTTACTTGAATTGACTTTTGATCACATAAAATACTGACTTTATTGGCTATTAACCAATCCATTCCTAACACAACATCGAATCCTGCCAGATTCATTGGGTAAAGGTTTGCAATAAAGTTTTGATTAAAAATTTCTATTCTTGCTCCCTGCAAGATTTCAGAAATCCTAACGGTTTCTCCATTTGCTGTCTCTACTAGACATTCTTGTGGTAGTTTAGTTAATGATTGATTCAAAAGTTTGCAAAACGAAGTATTAATAAAACTTTGGTTTGCACCAGAGTCAAATAATACTTTAGCAAAAATATCATTAACTAAAAACGTACCAGCTATCACGTCCGGGATCATCTTGGCTTCATCTGCAGTTAGAACAAATGCTCTAGCATTTTTAGTGTTCTTGTTGTTTGCCGTTGGAGCTAACTTCGGACAGTTTGGCTTGATATGACCTTTTTCTCCACAGTTGAAGCACATTCCATTACTGGTTTTTCTCCTGCAATCTTCTTCCTTGTGTCTTGGTGCCTTACAGTAATTACAGTGAGTGGAGCATTTTCCAGAATGCTTCTTCTTGCAGATCCTGCAGTATGGTGCAGAGGTAGAACCTACATTCCTACGGTTGGAATTCCCAGAACGGAATTCTTGAGTAAGCCTTTGGGTTAGGTTTCTCCTCTGGTCTTCTTCTCTAGTACGGATTAACTCATCTGTCAAGGTATTAGCTAGTTCTACAGCTTCTTCTATGGTTTAGGGTCTAGCTGCCTTGACTACATGCCTAATCTCTCCAATTAATCCCCAAATGTAACGGGAGATTAATATCGGTTCAGGTGATGCAAGGGTTGGTACTATTCTAGCATATTCAAAGAATGTGGTAGTGTAACCCTTACTATTTACCCCGGTCATTCTAAGGTTTAGAAACTTGTTTGCTATCTGTTCCTGTTGGGATTGAACCCTATCAGAGGAACAGATAATTAAAGCCAAAACTGGATCAGAGCAGTGGATCCAGAATAAGCAGATGTCTTCATACAAATATCTCCCCTTGAAAGTGATTACAACATCTGCTGACCTCCTATCTGCTGATCTTGCTAAATGCTGACCTACAACTGCTACTCAAGTAAAGACCTGATGAAAGACTAAAGCCCTGCTGATTCAATCTACTGCTTGAGTCAAGCATTGCTAATCCGGACAAGTGCTGCTGGGTTCACAACAGTGGAAGGTTGCAGCAGCTGATCTATAGTCTGTTTGTAATGTAATGTAGTAGCAGTAGTTAACACAACAGTGTTTGTATAGATCAGAGGTTAGAGTTTGTTAGGAGGTTAGATGTCACTTTCATGGTGACGTCAGCTAAGATGCTCAGTAGTTTGCAAGTGCCTATAAATAGTTCAGTACTTTGTACTGTTTTATTAGCTCTTTTGCACAATCGTCTTCTTTGCACGAACAAACAACTGAGCTCTGGCTGAGGGGGAGTTTGCATTCATTCATCAATCATTGTAATCGTTACTGAAATAAATTCAATCTTCCGATTCATTGTGTAAAGATGTTTGATCAAAGTATTACTCTCGTTTGATTGTATGCAAAGTTTGTTTTCATCTTAATTCCACTACACTCATCCATTTTCACCTTAATTACAAACACAAAATACAATCAAAATCAAACTCAGATCCAACAATTGGTATCAGAGCTTGGACAGTCAAATTTGATTTAACAATCATTTTGACGTAAATAGTTCAGCTCATAACAGTTGATACTGATCGTTTGTTCGTTTGTTGAAAAACAGAGCAAGGATTAATCACCATTATAGTTGATTTCTCAGTGTCTGTAAAACAACAAGAATGACGTCACAATCTCAGGATGATAAAAACAACATCGGCTCTCTTTTTAAACCACCTATGCTAAAAAGAAATGAGTACAACATCTGGCAGAGGAGGATGGGTCACATCCTCGCTCAACAAAGTCCTCGCTCAACAAAGCACAGGTTGTTGGAGGTCTGTCGTCTTTGGTCCCCATGTTCCTACAGTGCCAAGCGCTGAAGATGCTAAAAAGAACGTTCCAAAACCAGTTGAAAATTATACCGAAACCGACTTTCAAAAAATCGAACTAGATGCTAAAGCATTTAGTATCATAGCATCAGCGCTGCCCAATGAAATATATGCTGGACTGTTACACTGTAACATTGCCAAAGAGTTATGGGACGCGCTTAAGGAACAGTTTGGGGGGACCGAAGAAGTCATAGAAAACAATAGGGAAATCCTGAACCAACAGTATGAAACATTTTGTCACGTTAAAGGTGAATCACTGACGCAACAATTTGAGCGTTTCAGTTGTCTCATCAGTGAACTGAGGCTTGTTAAAACCACTTTTACAAACTCAACTCAAAATAGCAGGTTCCTCAGGTCACTGCCAGAAAAATGGGACACCATAGCTTTTGTCACCCGAAATTCACCTGAGTTCAAGGATTTGACCTTGACCCAACTTCACGGTCGACTCCTGACCTACGAAAGGGAGTTGAACCAAAAAAGGAAGTTACAAGAGTCAGGAAAAACCGTTGATGATTATACATTCGGTAACACTGCTCTTTTGGGTCAAGAAGAATCTGGGAGTAGTGGTAAGGATCAGGGTTATGATCACTTCATTGACATAACTGCTGGTGCAAATTTTAACAACCCTGATCCTCACTCTACAAGTTATGCATTCACTGCAAACGAAAACCAGATGTCAGACAACCTAAGCTTTGAACTCAATGATCTACAGCATTTTGACCCCACTGACTTAGAGGAAATGGACATCCTACATCAACTGGCATTGCTAAGTGTTAGAACTAGCAAATTTTATAAAAGAACAGGGCGAAAATTCCCAGGTTTGCATGGGAATCTAAGGGTTGGGCTGGATAAATCGAAAATCAAGTGCTACAAGTGTAATAGGTTGGGACACTTTGCTAGGGAATGTAGGAGTCAAACTACTGGTCCCATAATCACTCATCCTAGCTCAAATCCTAGACCTCAAAATCAAGGCACTGTGCACTATGCCCAATATGCCCCAGCAGCTCAAGTGAACACTGCTCACTATGCTGCTGCCCCTGTGCCAGTGCACTATGTCCAAGCCACTGTTCCACAGATCCAATATGTTCAAACCCCTGTCCCTCAGGCACAAGTGCAGCCTGCACCTCAAACCATTGCTCTAGCAGCAGTACAACCAGATCAACAAAGTTTTTTCACTCAAGGGTTTGTTGACTGGAGCAGTATGCCTAAAGACCTCAGTGATGAAAATTTTGCACTCTATGCTTCCAATGTTTCTTCTAATAATGAATTTTGTTTGATGACATTAGAGTCAATACAGGAGGGGGTTGAAACTGAGGAGGAACAGCTGAGTATTGAAACAGTGGATGAGGTGACTGAAGCAGTGGTTGCTGCTGTGGCTGATGAAGTACTGTTGGGAGAAAGTTCAGGTACCCTGATTGAACCACTGACAGACCCATGGTCCGAAGAGAACAAAGAAGAAAAAGCAGGTGAGAGAGAAAAAGGAGCTGAAGATGAAGAAAATCCTCAATGTGATTGTGCAATGATGGCTGCTGCCAAGGTAACACCTCAAGTTCTTGAAAAACTATGTTCTGACAATTGCATTATTGCTTTTGCTAACATCAAAGAGATGAACGAAAACCTTTGGGATAAAATCTTAACCGATGAAGTCAAATTTGAAAGATCTCTAAAAGAACTTAAAAACAAATTGACTGAAAAGGACAAAGAGATTAGCAGCTTGAAAGAAGAGCAGAGCATAACCAAAACTCAACTCCAAACTTTAGTAGAAAAATACCAAGTTTGCAAAAAGGAGTTAGAGTCCACCCAGATCACATGTGAGAGATGCGTGGAATCATGCAAAGGGTATGAGGTTATGCTTGAAAAACAGATAAAAAGCAATGTGAAATTTGGGGTTGGTTATAGTAAACATGATGATGAAAACACTGCTTTTGAAAAATCTGTTCAAACCACTGATGTAACCACTGAGTTCATCCCCACAAACAAGAATGGCCAAGAAGTGAAAATCACTGACAAACTTGGTAACAAAATCACACTTGACAGACCAATGGGATCCTCTACTTTTGAGGAGCTTGAAAATCATCAATTTAAACCAAAATGGTCCGATGAGTGTGATATTCTTGAAAATTTCAAGCCAATGGACTTTACATCAACTGATAGTGTTAAAGCTCCAAAAGCTAAAGTCATACATCTCAAAGACATCCCAGCAGTGGTTAAAACCTCTGTTGCAAAGGAGTCTGAAAAGAAAAAGAAGAAAGAAAAAATTGATAACTTGTTTTGTGAATTCTGTGAGAAAAGGAATCATCTAACAAAAGATTGTTTCCACTTAAAAGCTTATGATATAAACAGAACAAGCGTCATAGTTCCAGCTGAAAGCTGCATTGTTTGTGGTAAAACAAACCACAAAACTCAAGCATGTGTGTATCTCAAAAACTTTGATGTGAAAAAGAATGAGTACCTTGCTAAAACATCCTTGAGTCCATCATCATCATCATCTGTCAAATTCACCAAGAAACAACCACTGTTTATACCAGTTCAAACAGCTGTCACAAAACAGCTGAACCAAACATCTGTCAAAAGAGATGTTCAGGTTACTGATGCACCCCCTGCCAACCAGTTCAGAAAAGGCAAGGAAAAACAGTCTTACCAAAGGATTCCACACATTTATGAGGTCTACAAAAAGCCCTCTAAACCTAGAGTGAATAGGCATCCTTTTGGTTATCAGCACGTGATTGGTCAAGACCCTCAACAGTGGTTAGCAAGAAAAAAATACTAAAACTGTCCAAACCCCTGACCTAACCACTGTCCATCACTCTGCATCCATACCAGACACTGCTGAATCCCCATCCAAAGCCCTGTTGGCTTTGGAGCCCTTAATGAACTAATCCTTTTACTTCATGTGCAGGGAGTTTCTGCATGCTTTGATAGTCTTTGGTATGTAGATAGTGGAGGCTCCAGGCACATGACAGGATGTAAAGCCCTCCTCAAAGACTTTAAAATCCATGGAGGGGGTGATATATCCTTTGGGAATAATAGTAAAGGGAAAGTTCTAGGGTCTGGTACAGTACAATCTGGGAATGTAAAATTTGAAAATGTCAATCTAATAGACAATCTAAAATTCAACCTTCTGAGTGTATCACAAATGAGTGACAAAGGGTTTGGGTCATTCTTCACAAAAGATTGTTGTAGGATTGTTGGACCAGAAATGGTCAAAAAGATTGAAGCAATAATCAAAACTGGTCACACTAAACTTGTTGCTCAAAGAAGTGGCAATGTTTATGTTGTTGATATGTCAAAAGAGTGTCCCAGAGCTGATGCCTGTCTGTTCTCAGCTGCCTCTAACAAAGAGACAGAACTTTGGCACAGAAGGCTGGGGCACACAAATCTTAAGACAATCAGTGAAATTTCAAAAAATGGTTTGGTGAGAGGCCTGCCACAAAAATTGTTTTCATGTACTGAACATTGCATTTCCTGTTTAAAAGGAAAACAACATAAAAGTTCTTTCAAGTCCATTGAAGAGTCCAAAACAACCCAGTGCTTGCAAATGCTACACATGGATTTGTTTGGCCCAGTTCAAGTCATGAGCCTCAAAAAGAAAAGATATTGTCTGGTTATTGTTGATGACTTTTCTAGGTTTACATGGACTTTATTTTTACACTCAAAAGATGAGACTGCAGGCATTTTGCAAGACTTTGTAACACAGGTTGAAAAGCAATTTGACCTTCCAGTGAAAAGCTTCAGGAGTGACAATGGCACAGAATTTAAAAATAAGGAGTTGGATGCCTTCTGTGTGGAGAAAGGGATTGTAAGGCAGTATAGCATCCCTAGAACACCAGAGCAAAATGGGGTGATTGAAAGAAAGAACAGAACTTTGATTGAGGCTGCCAGAACTATGCTTGCAGATTCAGGTTTGCCATTAACTTTCTGGGCAGAGGCAGTAAACACTGCTTGCT
The DNA here is from genome assembly GCF_002127325.2 of Helianthus annuus. Classification (NCBI taxonomy): domain Eukaryota; kingdom Viridiplantae; phylum Streptophyta; class Magnoliopsida; order Asterales; family Asteraceae; genus Helianthus; species Helianthus annuus. The sequence continues at coordinate 6,422,472 of NC_035446.2, read as the reverse complement.
ATGTTCAGAACAGAGTTTTAATAAACCCCAGGCACAAAAAGACTGCTTATGAAATTCTGTATAAAATCAAACCACTGATCTCATATTTCAAGGTGTTTGGCTGCCCATGCTTTATTTTGAACTTAAAAGATTCTATTTCAAAATTTGCAGCCAAAATTGATTGTGGTTATCATCTGGGATACTCAACCACTGCCAAGGCATACAAAGTGTTCAATACACGGAACAAGGCAGTGGAGGAGACTTTGAATGTAAAGTTCAATGAACTTTCAACAATGAAAATCCCAGCAAATCATGCAGATCTGTTTGATCTTGAAAAATTTACTTTTGAAAATACTACTGTCAAGACTAAGAGTGCAGGTCCATCAGAGGATACAACACCAGACTATGGGTATGAAATCATCATCCCTCAAAGGTCTGCCACAAAGGGAAAAACACCAGCTGTTCAAAACAGTTGTCAAAGCTCAACCACTGCTACCTCAACAGTTGTTGACCAAAGTAGCCCATCCACCACTGCTTCCACATCCTCAAACACTGCTGGCAAAAGTCCTCAAACAGTGGATAAAAGTCAGCAGTTGTCCACTTCATTACCTCCTATTCCACCACCTTTTGAAACCACTGCTAGGTCATCAAAGTCACCAGCAGTGGTTAGCTCAGATGATACACATTTGCAGCCTTCACCAACAAATGCCATCATACCATACCAAGGAGATTTAATCTTCTTGAGATCTCATCCACCTGATCAAATCATTGGCAACATCAATGAAGGGGTGCTCACAAGAAGCCAAACCCAAAACATCTGTCTTTTTGCTGGTTTTCTATCACTCCATCAGCCAGTCAAGTACCAAGAGGCACTGAAAGACAACAGCTGGGTAGAAGCCATGCAAGAGGAGCTCCAACAGTTTAGAAGACAACAAGTATGGGAGCTTGTACCACTGCCAGCAGAGGTTAGTCCCATTGGCACAAAGTGGGTCTTCAAGAACAAAACTGATGAAAGGGGCATTGTTGTCAAGAATAAAGCCAGGCTTGTGGTTCAAGGTTACAGACAGGAAGAGGGGATTGATTATGATGAAACATTCGCCCCTGTTGCAAGATTGGAAGCCATTAGACTGTTCCTGGCCTTTGCTATCATTCTGTCAACCACAACATGAAGGTGTTTCAGATGGATATCAAAAGTGCTTTCCTCTATGGTACAATTCAAGAAGAGGTGTATGTATGTCAACCTCCAGGTTTTGAGGATCCATTTTATCCTGATCATGTCTACAGGCTGAACAAAGCCTTGTATGGCCTGAAACAAGCACCAAGGGCCTGGTATGAAACTCTTTCCAACTTCCTACTCTCAAATGGTTTCAAAAGAGGTACCATTGATAAAACACTATTTCTTAAATGGAGAGGGAAGGATTTAATGATTGTCCAAATTTATGTGGATGACATTATTTTTGGAAGCACATGTAACAAAATGTGTGAAGAGTTTAGAGAACTCATGACAGCTGAGTTTGAAATGAGTGCAATGGGTGAGCTGCAATGCTTTCTTGGTCTCCAAGTATAACAAATGCAAAATGGAACTTTCATTCATCAAAGCAAATATGCTAAAGAACTTTTGACCAAATTTGATATGAATGATTGTAAACCATGCAGCACACCCATGGCAACAAATAAGCTGGTCATGTCTGATGAAAAGGATGAGCTGATTGACCGAACACTCTATAGAAGCATGATTGGGTCTTTATTGTACCTAACTGCATCTAGACCAGACATCATGTTTGCAACATGTGTCTGTGCAAGAAGTCAATCAGCTCCCAGAAAATCAAATCTCATTGCTGTAAAAAGGATCTTCAGATACATAAAAGGTGCTCCCACACTTGGTATCTGGTATCCAGCTAATGGGAATATCAAGCTTTCAGGTTTTTCAGACAGTGACTTTGCTGGATGTCATACCACAAGGAAGTCCACTTCAGGAGGGTGCCTGTTTCTAGGTGATTGCTTAGATTCTTGGCAAAGCAAAAAGCAAGCAGCAGTTTCAACATCCACTGCTGAGGCTGAATACATTGCTGCCGCAAGCTGTATAGTCCAACTCCTGTGGCTTCAAAATCAGTTACTGGATTTTGGTATCACTGCCTTAAAAACACCACTCATGTTGGACAGTCAGGCAGCAGAAAATATCATCAAAAATCTAGTTTCCCACTCGACGACCAAACACATCGACATCAGACATCACTTCGTCAGGGATTGCTATGAAAAAGGTTTGATTTCTCTGCATCATGTCCCAACTAAAGACCAGCTGGCAGATGTGCTCACAAAAGCACTTGATACAGCCACTTTTGAAAGCTTGGTCTCTAGGATTGGGATGCTGAACATGGAATAACAAGCAACATCTTGTTTTTCTGTGAATAAAAGCAACAAAGTGTTTTCAGAAAATCAAAAATCCATCCTAAAAAATAGTTAAAAATGAAATTTTCATTAAAATCCTTAAAAGTCTGCCATAACCACTGATTGTTCAAAAGTCTGCTCTACTTCAAAAGTCTGTTCACTGCTGAAAGTCAACCCCTGTTCTCTCCTTCCTTTGATAAACTCTGTTGTTCAAAAGCAGTGTCTTATCCACTGATATGCTATCCACTGGTAGTGAAAATCATCCACTGCTTCCTTACCACTGCCTTCATCTCTCACTTTCATCAAAGTACTGTCCTTCACTTTCACCAGGGGTTGTCACGTGGGCAGTACACAGTGCTCAGACCTTTTGTAACGGCTGCCACTGTTATGGGCCATTTTCTGAACATATATCCTGACTAATATTCTGATTGTGATTGTTTATTTGTAATCAGGATACTGGAGGGGGATATTGCTAACATTTTGGGTAATATCCTGAGGTATATCGAATTAATCACGTGCAGGTTAAGACTTGGACTTGCTAACGGTTAAATGGACTTCATCTCCTCAAGACTCGGACGTATCTGTTAAGGGAGAGACGTTGAACCCGAAAGACTAGGTCTACAACGTTCGACTAAGGAATATTCGTTGGATCCCGGTTATATAGGATAGTTAGTTACATTATCTTTACTATAAATAGATGGGGGCGGATCAGTTTAAGGCACACAATCTTCCACTTACACTCTCGTACACTCTTACTCTAGCTCACCGCAAACACCACATTCAAACACTTGTATTCAAATTACGTTGTAACACTTAGTCGATCCGCACCACATCCTGCACTGTATCCTGAAGTTTGAAGTAATAAGAAGAACACGGCAGCTGCGATTGTCAGCTCCTGAGGTTTTATGCCGGAGATCTAGATCGATCAAGGGCTTTCCTCGTACATCACGTGTCAACCTTTACATTTTCTGCTCACTGTTTGATTATAGATACAGCTCGATATCCTGAGCCGTATCCTGAAACTGTTTTTGCAAAGAACCTAATTAACATATTTTTGAACACATTCTCTTAGCACACTACCTCACAAAACTAATTTGATCACTTAATTACTTAGGTAATTTTTGACCAAAACAATTTGGCACCCACCGTGGGGCAAGTGGTGCTCTCTTTACTAAAAATTTTTGTGAAATCGCTAATCAGTTTTCTGTTTTCAACCCTTTTTTCCACATTGTTTACAATGGCCTCGAGATCAAACATGAGCTCCTCCACTGTTTCTGCTACAACTTCTGCTACTACTGGTCCGGTGCTTCCACCACCTCCTCCAAGGATGCAATCTTCTTCACAACCTCAGGATATTATACCTACTCGGAGTGTTCAGGGATCTGCTCTGATTTTAGCTTCTAATGATGAAATTCTAACCTTATTTGGAAGTGTGCAGGAACAAATGAGGCAGCAACAGGAAACAAACCAAATGCTGTTGAGGGAAATACAACTCCTGAAGTCCGGCTCGAGCAGATCTGCCGAGGATATCGTCACTCCACTACAACCCAGAGCTTTGAACTTTAGTTCAGCTGTGTATACTGAGGATAATAGGGGGAATATTGTGCCCAGCCTTCCTCAGAATCATACTCCTGAAATACCCTCCTCGGTTAGGATGTCAACCGTGAGGAGCTCAGGATATGCTTCAGGATATGGGCAGAATCCTCCGACTGGTAACGTGCCTAATAATAATACTTTTGCTACTAACAGTGTTGGATCTTTGCAGGATGCAGCTGTAACATCAGCATTATCCAGGGAGCTTCAGAAGCTAAAGGATATGATATCCAGTGTACCTGGGGTGGTTCAGCCAATTCCTGAAGTATCCCAGGATAGCCACAGGATATCTCGGTTTGTACGTCCTATTTGCGATGCTGAAATCCCAAAAAGATTCCAAACTCCCAACATGAAGCTGTATGACGGGACTACGGATCCTGAAGAGCATATTGCTCAGTATAGGGAAAGAATGGAGATAAACCCTATCCCTCCGGAGCTCAAGGAAGCATGCTTATGCAAGGGATTCGGTTCTACTCTGAGAGGATCAGCCTTGAAATGGCTGTTAAACGTTCCTCCTCACTCAATTACTTCGTTTGCTCATTTGCTTAATTTATTTAACAGTCAATTTTCTTGTAGTCGGAGCTTTGAGAAACTAACCAGTGATCTATACAGGATAACTCAAGGGCCTCAGGAATCCTTGAGGGATTATGTGAACAAATTCAGTCGAGAATCCTTGGATATTCCACATCTTGATGTTGCAACAGCCGTGCAAGCTTTTAAGATGGGGTTGTAAAAGGATTCTCATTTTTATCAGGATCTTGTAATGAATCCCTGCAGGAATCTCGACGAAGCTCGTAACAGGGCTTTGAGATATATCCGTTTGGAAGATGACAAGAAAATGCAAGAGAGGATGAATTCTACCTCGACCTACGAATCAACCAATAGGAAATCAGAATCCTCATATAAGCCATATCGCTCTAAGCCGTATGGCAGAAATGATAGCAAGCGAGTGAATGCTGTTGAAGACGAGGATCCTGAAGAATATCCTGAATTATCCGAATATTGTTTTTCCGTTAATATACCTGAACTAATTTATGCTATGCAGGGTTTGGGAGATAAAGCCAGGTGGCCTCGGAAGAATCAACAAAAAGCTGATTGGAAGGATAAATCCAAATGGTGTGCCTTCCATGAGGATTTCGGACATGTTACTGAGGATTGCATTGCCTTGAGAAAAGAAATAAGCTATCTACTAAGCAAAGGATATCTGAAGGACTTGCTGGGAAGAAAGAAAAATAAAGGGCAGGATCCCGAGAAGGATCCTGAACGAGCAACATCACCCCCAGTAGATGCCAAGATAATTAACTTTATTTCAGGAGGATCCGACATTTGTGGGACTTCGTATTCAGCGGCTAAGAGACATGCAAAGGAAGCTAAGAGTGAGAGGGGAGACAAACCAGTCAGGATGACTACCCTCACAACTGATAAAGTGATCACTTTCGATAGTGATGACAGGGATACTGTTCAGGATCCTCACCATGATGCTTTGGTAATAACATTATATGTGGCTAACCATTTTGTACGCAGGATACTGGTAGACAACGGTAGTTCTGTCAATATAATTCAGCTGGAAACATTGAAGAGGATGAATGTATCTCCGATGGACATTACTTCGAAGTCCACTGTGCTCGTTGGTTTCAGTGGAGAAGCTAGGAACACGGTGGGAGAGATAAAGTTACCGGTATATGTTGAAGGAGTCAACTCGATACAACGTTTCTGTGTGATGGATTCTCTATCCTGCTATAACATCATACTGGGAAGACCATGGATTCATGATATGAAGGCCGTACCATCAACATATCACCAATGCATCAAGATCCCTACCCCTTGGGGAGTTGTCAAAGTCGATAGTGATCAGCAGGAGGCGAAAGAATGTTACTCATCCTCAATGAAATCCTCGACCAAACCAAGTGCAGCATAGCAATTAAAGATGGGGGCCCAGGATATCGTGGAGAATTCGGAGCAGGATGTGAAGAAAGTTATCCTGGATCAGGATAATCCTGATATCTCGGTGCTCGTAGGAACCAATATCCCTCAGGATATTGAAGATCAATTAACTAACTTTTTGAAATGCAGGATGTCAACATTCGCATGGAAGCATGAGGATATGACAGGTATATCCAAAGACATTATTACTCACAAGCTTGGAATTGACAGGTCATTCAAGCTTATACAACAAAAGAGAAGGAAGTTCGCCCCTGAGCGAAATGCAATTATCCAAGAGGAAGTTGAAAGATTATTGAAGTCCAAGATGATCAGAGAAGTCAAATTCCCTAGATGGCTAGCAAATGTGGTAGTGGTTCAAAAGAAGAATGGGAAGTGGAGAGTTTGTGTAGACTACACAGACCTGAACAAAGCTTGTCCAAAAGACCCGTTCCCTCTTCCACATATCGACTCAATGGTGGATGCTACTGCCGGGCATGAAATGTTGACTTTCATGGATGCATCCTCAGGATTTCAGCAGATTCAAATGGAACCTTCTGACCAGGAGGATACTGCTTTCATGACACCAACAGGTATATATTGCTATACTGCTATGCCTTTCGGTTTGAAAAATGCAGCAGAGATTAGTAAACATGATGTTCAAGGATAAGCTGGGGGACACCATGGAAGTATATATCGATGATATGGTGGTGAAATCTAAAAAGGCTGAGGATCACCTCCAGGATATCAAGGGAGCATTTGATATCCTGGATCAGTATAACATGAAGCTGAATCCTGCTAAGTGCCATTTCGGAGTGGGGGCGGGAAAGTTTCTAGGATATATGGTGACAAAAAGGGGGATAGAGGCAAGCCCGGAGCAGATTAAAGCTATCCTGGATATAAAGTCACCCTCGAATATGAAGGATGTTCAACAGTTAACAGGACGAGTAGCAGCCTTGAATAGATTTATTTCGAGATCCTCGGAAAAGTGTAAAGAGTTCTATGATATCCTGAAAAAGAATAAGAAATTTGAATGGGATGAGAAGCATGAAGCAGCCCTGCAGGATTTGAAGCAGTATCTTTCAACCGCGCCTCTATTGATGAAGCCTGAGGATGGTGAACCATTATCCCTGTATCTTGCAGTATCAGGGAATGCAGTAAGTGCAGTCCTCGTAAAGGATCACGAAGGTCAGCAGTATCCTGTTTATTATGTTAGCAAAAGTTTATTAGATGCTGAAAATAGATATTCTCACCTAGAAAAGTTAATATTGGCTCTAGTTATGGCATCAACAAAGCTTAGACATTACTTTGAGACACATAGGATTCATGTTAAAACTAATTATCCTATTAAAAATGTGCTTAGGAAGCCAGAGATGTCAGGCAGGATGGCCAATTGGTCAGTAAAGTTGAGTGCTTATGATTTAATATATGAACCTAGAAATGCTATAAAGTCTCAGGCTCTACCAGACTTTGTGGCTGATTTCAGTAGTGATATTCAAAATGAAGTAGATCTAGAAGTGCAACAGCTAGGAGAAAACTTAGAATCCTGGACATTATATACTGATGGCGCATCTAATGTAAGAGGTGTAGGTTTAGGTATACTACTAAAATCGCCACAGGGGGACATAATATCCCAGGCTATTAGGTGTGAATTTCCTGCTACTAATAATGAGGCAGAATATGAAGCTTTGATTGCAGGATTAGAATTGGCTAAGAATATGAGTATCAAGAATTTGCAAGTATATGTTGACTCCTTGTTAATTACTAATCATTTTAACGGATCCTATGCAGTCAAGGGTGAGAAATTAATCGAATACCTCGGTATTCTCAAAAAATTAGCAGGATATTTCGATATTTTTACACTTGAACAGGTACCAAGGGAGGATAATGCTGAAGCGGATGCCTTAGCAAACCTGGGATCATCGATCAGGATTCCAGACGGGACCCCAATACCAATATTACATATCTTGTATCCTGCAACGAATCCTCAGGATAAAGATGTAGCAGGTATTCAGGATCCTGGAGCGGATTATCCTGAAAAGGATCCTAAATCCTGGACGGCTCCAATCATGAGATATCTCAAGGAAGGACATATCCCCGGAGATGAAAATCCTAAGGCATTTAGGAAGAAGGTATCACGATTCGCTATTATAAATAATGTTTTATACAAGAAATCTCTTGCAGGACCGTATTTGAGGTGCTTGGAGGATCCTGAAGCCAAAAAAGTACTTCAGGATATACATGAAGGGGATTGTGGTAACCATACTGGGGGCAGGTCATTATTCTCAAAAGTGTTAAGGACAGGATATTATTGGCCAACAATGAGAAAAGATGCCGCAGAATATGCTCGAAGATGTGACGCATGTCAAAGACATAGTAACATATTGCATCAGCCTGCGGAACCGTTATATCCTATTGTTTCCCCTTGGCCGTTTATGAAGTGGGGTATGGATATAGTGGGAAAGTTACCAAAAGCTCCGGGAGGAAAGGTCTTTATGCTAGCAATGACAGATTATTTCTCTAAGTGGGTTGAAGCTGAAGCATTTGTCCAAGTTAGAGACCAAGAAGTAGTATCCTTCATAAAGAGGAATATCCTGACCAGATTTGGGGTACCAGCTGAGATAGTTTGTGACAATGGTTCTCAATTCATCAGCAAGAGAACCACTGACTTTTGCAAGAGTTGGGGAATTAAAATGGTCACATCTACACCAGTGCATCCTCAAGCAAATGGACAAGCAGAATCCTCGAACAAGATAATTGTCAACAATTTGAAGAAAAGACTTGGAGCTAAAAAGGGAAGATGGGCAGAAGAACTACCATTTGTCCTATGGGCTGACAGGACAACTGTGAAGCATGCTACTGGGCAAACTCCATTTTCCTTAGTATTTGGAGTAGAGGCAGTAATCCCGGCAGAGATGGTGATACCTACAGCAAGATCCAACCTCTGGGATCCTGAGAAGAATCCTGAAGCCCTATGTCAAGAATTGGATACTATCGATGAGACAAGGGATGCGGCAAAGTTGAGAATGGCAGCATATCAACAAAGAATATCCAGAGCATATAACAAGAATATCAGGACCAGAAGATTTAAGGTTGGGGATTGGGTGTTAAGGAAGGCTTTTCAGAATACTACGAACCCTGCTGATGGAAAGTTGGCTCCAAAGTGGGAAGGACCCTATGAGATTGAATCGGAATCCGGAAAAGGAGCATACCAGCTTAAGAATATGGAGGGGGATATACTACCAAGTGTTTTGGTCAAAAATCACACAAGGATAATGCAACCAAACTCTAGGTAAACGGGGAATGATGCTTGGTTTGTTGAAAAAGTAAAGGATCACTTTAGTGAGAAATATGCAAGCGACACAAGGATTTATACGAGGAAAAAGCCCTTGATCAATGAATGATCTCCGGCATAAAAAACCTCGGGTGATGGCAACTACCGATCACCAAACTTCAATATAACAAAAAATGGTTAAAACTTCGGATCATAATGAGCTGAGTACAAGGATCACTATAGTATCGAGTGTCTAAGCGTGTGAGAAATGTGTTGTGTGTCTTCCGAATGGGGAAGAGTGTTATATATACAAGTGTGAGTGACCTATTTTAGGTAAATAGACTAACAATCAGCTCATTACCCCTTTAGAAATAAAAGTAAATCTAGCCTAAATTATCGCCCTTAAATCATGCCGAGTTTCCATATCCTCTACAACGTTCATCTCTGATTAAGCATATGCCAAAGTTGTAAAGACGCGTCCCTTGTTTGCGATGCTAAGAGCGGATCCTGCTAGACATTCCTGCAGGATAACATTAAATTCAATGAAAACAACTGTTAGCATGAGGATCCCTATGATGGTCCGTGATCCTGATCCTGGAACTCTGCTGAGGATCACTATCTGCCAAAGAAACAAGGATCACTGGTTAGGATCACATGTAAGGATCATGTGTTATAAAAATCCAGCCCTAACACCAAGATCCTGGAATGCTATACATCTCAAAGCCTATTTCAAGTGAGTTTAGAATTTAATTTCTAACTCAAGATGGTATGAATTCTGTCTCTTTTAAATATACTTTATTTTATTTGAACCCAATACTAACTTAAGCATCAGAGGGGTGTTAGCCAAGCTAACACCCACCTTAGTTTTGGAATGTTTTACAGTATATGCTTCAGGATATAGCTCCAGGATGCACGCTCAGGATGCTTCGGAAGACTAGAGGATTGGCCCCCTCTCTTACGTATAAGGGATCTTGGTCCCTTCATAGGTTTAAAGGTATTCACCTTTCATCCGAATTGGGTTTAAACACCCCGCCTGGAGCGCAAGTTATTCGGGAATAGTTCAAGGTGGCGGGACCAGTTCATGTAAAAGTGGCTGACAATTTCATTACTATTGGCTATATCCTGAATCCTAAAGGTATATGAGGATTGATCACCCTCTCTCACGAAAGGGTATTTTCATACTCTCTAAGGTTTAAAGGTTTTCACCTTTCTAAGTCTTGGAGTTTATACACTCCCGCCTGTAGCGCATGAAAATTTGGGATTATCCCCAGGATACTAAGGATTTATCTCCAGGATGTTTTCGGATTTTACCCCAATGACATAAGAACTGTCTATACAGTTGAACATAAGTCTAAGTAATTTTTTCTAAGTGTTGGAAGATTTTCTACACAGGGGACATTTCTCCTAAGGCGATTATGCAAGGCACAAAGAGTCAAGTTTGAACCTAGCATACAAGGACTGGGGACATCTTGGTACAAGGAATTGCAGAGAGGATTGAAGTTCGTAACTAGGGTTACACTCTATTCCTGGTATGATCTTTCCTTTGAGAATCCTACGCAACTTGATTGAACTTTTGAAACCATGTCGGAAGTTTAATTATCCTGACTAGGATATATCTTCAGGATATATTCTCAGAATACATTCTCAGGATATAATACAGGATATTTGTTTGGAATATTTGGAGTACGGTACTCAAGTTTAAAAATCAGAATGGAATTTGTTTATAAATGCTAAGTAAACCATCTTATTCCTTTGAACACTTTAAACTATTTGAGGTCTTAAAAAGAACAAGCTATTTTTTTGGAAACTCTATCCAGATTATGGGGATTTTGAGAAGATCTATTTGCCAAAGTTCTTTACAAGATATTGCTAAAAATATAGATTGAGGTGTTTAAATGATTATACTAATTGATATCAAAACTAAACAGTATATAATGAAAGACTAAAGCATTAACAAAGGCAAATAAGTCAAAGGCAGGTCATATTATTAACATGTTAAAAGTTGTGCTTTTGGTTTCACCTTAAACTAAGGCCCATCCACCAAAAGCACAATAGTTTCCTAACTAAGATTTACTTAACAGATTGAAGGTTTCGTCTCAAACCGAGACCCATCCGCCTTCAACTGTTATATTGTTCAAAATATACCATACTAACTAATGACCAAGGGCTTCGTCCTGAAACCCAGGACCCATCCACCTTTGGCCATTATATTGTCTTAATGCAGGAAAGTAAATTGTTCAAAAGCAGGAAAAGGAAATTGTTTAAGGGTTACAAACCACAACCATCAGATTTAAAAAAAAGTGGGCTCCGGCCTCGGCATATATATCCATCATTGCCCACTTCGCTGCTTTCAAGGGGTAGCACCCTCTTCAACCACTGCTTCATCAGCACCTGCACTAGTATCACCCTCGGGATTCTTCTCAGCATCAGCCGCTTCCTCCGCTGCCTTGGAAGGCTCTTCACCCACAGGCTTGGCAGGATATTCAACAGGACTTCCCCCGAGGTCTTTCAGTTTTGCCTCCCAGGCACTCACATTACAGGAAGGGCATTCAAAGCCCAAAGTTTTGGCTTCATAAGCCATCTTTAGCCTGGCTTGTAGGAGGGAGACTACAACTGACCCCTTGAGACCTTCTCGGTAGGTAGTCTTATCCTGCTCGAATTGGAGTTGGGCGGCGTCCAGCTTGGCTTGGGCATCTTCGTTGGCCTTGTTGATAGCAGCTTAGGCTTCTTGGGTCATTGCCTTGAATTTGTCTTCATAATGCTGAGATTGTGCTCTGGCGATCATCCCTTGGTCAGCTATGGTTTCTTCAGCTTTCTTGAGCTTGACCTCCAGCATCTTGTTAAGCCCACACGCATCCTCATAAAGGAACATGAGGCGTTCCAGGCCCTACAACCAAAAGCACAGGTATCAACATATGTGTAAAGTAACCAGTATATGCTGCAGGATATAGGTTAAGGATATGAACCTGGTTAAGAAAGCCAGTCATGAAGCCGCTGGATTCAAGAAACCCGTGGTTTTCAAAGGGGAAGGTTTCAGATGAGGCTGGAGAGTCAGTCTCCTTTCTTTTGCGGGAACTTGAGGCACGTGGCTTGGTAGCAGGAGAGGGCTTAGGAACAACTTCCGTTTTAGGGCCGGATGCTGGTTTGGAAGTAGAGGCAGGTTTGCTGGGTTCTTTCTTCACCTGGACAGGAATGGGGTAACTATCCAATTCATCGAGATCAAAGACCTTTGGAGCTTTGACTGGTGCTGCTAAACAGGGAAAATATCTAAAACTTTACTCTTGTCTCTTATTTTAATATTAAGAAATGTTCAAAATTTATGTGATTCTCACCAGACATATCTGACGAAGAATACTGGCTTGAACTTGGAAGGTGCTGTGAAAAGGATCTGTCACAATCAGGCAACTGGTAGATCCTGTTGATTCGTTCTTGAGATTCTTCAGAAGGAGGAGCTAACTCTTTGAAGTTTGCTGCAAAAGAAAGAAATCAGGATATTAGCATAGGATGCATCACCAGGATATGTTTGGGGATATCTAAAAACCCTAAACCCTACCGGAGGTCAACCATTTCACCGGAAGGCTTTTGCCCTCGGGAATGGAATCCCGTCTAACAAAAAAGAATTTTCGTTGCCACCCATCCTCATTTTTTGAAGCTTTGAGGATGAGGGGATTGCTAGAAGTTGAGAAAAGCAAGAAGCGACTATTGCCGTGAGATCGGAGAAGGTAAGCAAGTGGAAGGTCTTCGATACAGAGATCGGGAACGTGAAGGGTTTTGATTTGGTTAAGCATAATCAGCACTCTCCAGACCATGGGCATCGTCTGGGCAAAACAGAGACTGGTAATTCGAAAGAACTCCATGACGAATTCCGGGAATGGATATCGGAGACCAAGCAAAAAAGGATATGATGAGAAGCAGATCCACTCCTCGGAACATACGTCGGAACGAATGCTCCGGTCGAATGGACGGATAATCGCTGTATCGGAGAAAGCACCGGAGGTTCTTAACGCGTTGATATCTGTGTTGTCGAAGGAGCACACCTCCTTCTCGGGGTTTTTCAGCAGGTTCTGGTTGACAAACGACGAAGTGGACTCGCCGGAGTGAGAGCGTGTTCTGGTGGCCATCGGGAAATTTGAACGAGAAATGCTAAGAGATAAGAAGAGAAAAGTACCTGAGAATTCCGAGAGAGATGATCGTTTATCAACAAGGAAGAGAGAAGATATAGGGGCTAAATGGATAGCCATTGAGTGAAAAACGCGTTGGAAGTTGCACAATGTCACTTCAAGCGTCACTTTGATTTAATTGCCTCGATGCACGAAATAAGTTTTAAAATATATCCGTTGGAATTGGTATACCAACAGATATATTTTGGGGACAATTGTTATGGGCCATTTTCTGAACATATATCCTGACTAATATTCTGATTGTGATTGTTTATTTGTAATCAGGATACTGGACGGGGATATTGCTAACATCCTGGGTAATATCCTGAGGTATATCGAATTAATCACATGCAGGTTAAGACTGGGACTTGCTAACGGTTAAATGGACTTCATCTCCTCAAGACTCGGACGTATCTGTTAAGGGAGAGACGTTGAACCCGAAAGACTAGGTCTACAACGTTCGGCTAAGGAATATTTGTTGGATCCCAGTTATATAGGATAGTTAGTTACATTATGTTTACTATAAATAGATGGGGGCAGATCAGTTTAAGGCACACAATCTTCCACTTACACTCTCGTACACTCTTACTCTAGCTCACCGCAAACACCACATTCAAACACTTGTATTCAAATTACGTTGTAACACTTAGTCGATCCGCACCGCATCCTGCACAGTATCCTGAAGTTTGAAGTAATAAGAAGAACAAGGCAGCTGCGATTGTCAGCTCCCGAGGTTTTATGCCGGAGATCTAGATCGATCAAGGGCTTTCCTCGTACATCACGTGTCAACCTTTACATTTTCTGCTCACTGTTTGATTATAGATACAGCTCGATATCCTGAGCCGTATCCTGAAACTGTTTTTGCAAAGAACCCCTAATTAACATATTTTTGAACACATTCTCTTAGCACACTACCTCACAAAACTAATTTGATCACTTAATTACTTAGGTAATTTTTGACCAAAACAGCCACGTCAGCATTCACTTTCTTCTCTATAAAATCCCCCACTCACCACCAAAACAGGGTTTTACTGTCGAATTGAATTCTTCAAAAAATCTATTCTCAAAACAGTTTTTCATCTCATCCTTCACAAATTTCTTCGATCATTCTCTTCAAAAATGACAAAATCGAAGTCATCTGCAAAACCCACATCCAAATCAACATCGAAAACAGCCTCTCAAAAGGCAATCTCCACTGAAATCCCATATAAATCATCTCACAATCTCCTGGGTCTTCTCACAAAACCAGGAACCACCGATGTTTTCGATTCCACTATTAACATCATGGCAAAATCAAAGTACAAAACTTTGTTCACTGCCAATGCACCAATCTATTTGGATACCCAAAGGGAGTTCTGGAAAAATGCAACCCTTGAAAAACAAGGCGACATTGCAACCACCATACACTCTTCTATAAAGGGAAAAGCTATCCAAATCTCACCACAATCCATTTCAGAGGTCTTTCAACTCGATGATCAGAAAGGTAAAACTTCCTTCACTAAAAACGAGTTACAAACTGACTTCATTGAAAGAGGGTATGAAGCCACAATGATGAAGAAACTTACTTTACAAAAAGGTTATTTTCCTTCTGCAACCAGATTTTTATTTCATACCCTCCTACTATGTGTTTCAAACAAAACCACTTCTTTCAATGAAATCCCTTTAAAGATTCAAAATCTGGGATATGCAATTCTTCAAGAAGAAAACTTTAACTATTCTCGGGAAATCTTTAAAGATTTGGTTAATAATGTTGAAACAAAATCATTCTTACTGTTTCCAAGGTTTTTAGGTTACTATTTTGAAAAGAAATTCAGTAAGGATGATTTAACTGCAATAAATCAAGGTGAGATTACTCTAATAAACAGCCTAACATCTGAAACTTTTTCAAGAATGTTAGCACCTTGCAAAACACAAGCAGAGGTGCCTGAGCAGAATTTAGCAGCTACCACTGCTCCTCAGGTATCTGCTGTTGAGCCCACTGCTCTAGGTGATCAAAGCAGCAGACCAACTGTTTGAAACCCACACCTACAAATCCCAAAAAGCCAAACAAAAAGAAAAATCAAAAACCCCCCAAACCATTCAAAACGGAAACTCTGGAAGATGAGATACCAGAGCTACTGCCTGTGACAACACAAATGTCACAAGAAACCACTGCTGCTACTTCCTCATAGCAGTTGGTACAAATATCTCAACCCATAACCACAACTCCTCCTGCTTCTTCACAAAAAGAACAGGTTGTACACAAAGGGCCACCACATTATGATGCTCTGGAAACACTCGTTTCTATCATCCACAGCTCAATGCCCGGGGTAACTCCTCTTTCTACATCCCACCTCACATCCACAATTCCACCAAAAACACAACTTTTGTTGGATGCAATCGATTTGAACCAGGCATTACTCAGTCCTTCTCAATCACCTGTCAATGAGAATATACCTCAACCACTGACTGAGCCTGATGTATCATTCCTTGCTAACCCACCAACATAACCTGAGGAGGTTACACCCCTTGAGTTACAAGTAACTCTTGTGGTAATCCAAGTGAAGCAGCCACTACAACTGTTGAACCCACTGCTCTACAGTTGGACAGTGGTTACATCAATAAGACTTCCTTGGAGGCAATTCCTTTTATAGCACCTCTGCCAACCACCAGTGGATTTATTTATCCTACTGGCAACATCAAAAGGTTGTCAAGTGTTGAAGGAAGAAGACCCCAGTACCAAGAAAAAGGGGCATCAGTGGTTAATGTTTGGAGTAAACTCCCTACCTCTACCACTGATACAACCACTGTTCGTGGGAAATCAGATGATCCCATTAAATTGGGTGATGATTTAAAATATCAGGATTTGACGGAACGAATTGAAAAGTTGGATACATCTGTTGCAGATCTTAAAACCATGCTACAGCAGGTGTTGAGAACTCAAAAGATGCAATCCACTGCTGTTCCACCTCAAGCACCTGCTCCACAACAGGCACCTGCTATAAATGAGCTCTGGATTCTATTTCAACCTTTTCTCCATCATCAAGCACAACTAGCAGATCAGCAACATGAAAAACATGCTCAACAGCTGAGAAATGCAATGGAGTCAAGGTTCAAAAACACTCAGGCTGATCTAAAGGCTCTCAAAACTCAGATCCTGCACACCACTGGCACTGCTCCTCCACCAGTTCTCTTCATTGATCAACTTCCCCTAGATAATGCTAAAAAGGGGGAGAAAATTCAGGAGTGGAAAAAGAAGGGAATAGAGGATGGTATCTACCTTGCACCAGAAAATGCAAATAGGACCAAACAGATCCCTCTGCCAGATGGAAGCAAGAAAATTGATGTGACTACAAATGCACTGGCAGAAGCAGTTGCAAGTGTAAAAAGGGATAGAGAGGCCAAAAGAAAAGCCAGGGTGGATTATTCGGATCAGGGTACTTCAGGGTCAAAAGATAATGAAAATCTTGTTGATGATAAGAAGAAGCCTACAAAAATAGTAAGGCTACCCAAATCCATTCCAACCAGACGTTCAAAGTCTGTTTCAAAACCACCACCTAAAACAGCTGTTGTAACTTCTGTTGTACCCATTACTGTTGGTGCTTCAGTGGTTTCAACATCTGCTCCCACTTCAACACACACCACTTCAACACACACTACATCCACTGCTTTACCACCATCACCACCAAAAACAAAATCACCTCCTGCCAAAAGGCAGAAGACAGCAGTTGTTACAACATCTGCTGTAAAGACAACAGTGGTTGGAACACAAGTTGTTTCAACAACTGTTTGTCAATCACAAACCACTGCCACTACATCCACCACCACTGTTCCATCCAAAACATCATCAGTCCCTCCACAACCAAAGAGGAGAAGGCTAATTCTCAAAGATGATGACACTTCACCATCCCAAACATCTTCAAAATCTCTAGCTCTTGTCACAATACCAAAATCAGTTGCTATCTCTTCAGTTCAAATGGACAAGCCCTTACCTCCTGCAGGTGTTCAATTTCCTCTTGAACTAGAAGCTGTCAGAGAAGAAATAAAATCTTTTTATTATGAAGATGACCCTGCTAAAAGGAGGTTGCCATCAATAAAGGGATATCCCTGGCCTAAAAATGTTGATGAATATTTGAAGATCAAGGCCAAGAAAGCAGAGGATATCTCAAAGAGAAACACACAAGGGAAATCTGACAAAGAAATTTCTAGATACTATCAATATCAGCTCACACAAGTCAGCTCCCTAGAACGATTTGCAAAAAATGTCAGTCAACAAATTTCAGAGAAAGCAACTGAAACTTTGAAGAAAGACTACATTGAAAGCATTATGGCACACAAGAAGTACAAAGGAGAGAGATACATATACAAAGAGTGGACTGTTCCTGAGCTTGAAAATGAAGCAGCAAGAATTCAAGACATGATAAAAAGAAAAGTCACTCACACTCCTCCTGACTGGGCAAAGTTTAGAAAGAATGCACCTGACAAACAGGTAGAACTGAAAAGAATGAGAGAAGAACTGGTTGCTGCTGAATATGGAAACAAAAGACAATTGCTAGATTGAAAGAAGATGTGGTCAGGACAACCTACAAAAGGTTGGAGGAATTAAGAAAGAAAGATCCAAAAGTTCCTCAAAAGCCTGACTATCCTGAAGCAGAGGTTTCAAAAAGACCGTCAAAGCTGCAAATCAGGAGAGCCACTGCTCCAACTGGTACTGCCATCTATAAAAGAAGGATACACAAACAGTTGGGAGCTGAAACCATCCAAGAGTTGATAAAAGGAGATGACCTTGTAAAAGAAGGCATAAAGAAAATGATCATAGAAACTCTTGGGTTGGGTCAATCTGCAAATGCTGGTCAACCAGTGATGAATAGGCCAGCCTCACCAAATACCTCTGCAAATAAACATCTCCCAAGAAACCCACCAGGCTCAAAAATACAAAAATGGGAAACTGACAAACAGACCAGCGTATTGACTTTGCTCAGGTCTGGTGGAGAAGTGGAGAAAATATCAAGGGAACAAGCTCTTGGCCTGAGTCTTGAAGATTTGCAGGATCTCCTTGATCTTCCACTTAGCAGGGATGATGAAGACACAGATGCCCTTAACTTTGAACTACAGTTTAAAGGACAGATAAGGGAACTGTTGATGAGGCAATAAAGGTCCACAATAATGAAGAGTTTTGGCATTATCTGTTCCAGGGGGAGATTGTTGGGATTGAACCCTATCCGAGGAACAGATAATTAAAGCCAAAACTGGATCAGAGCAGTGGTTCCAGAATAAGCAGATGTCTTCATACAAATCTCTCCCCTTGAAAGTGATTACAACATCTGCTGACCTCCTATCTGCTGATCTTGCTAAATGCTGACCTACAACTGCTGCTCAAGTAAAGACCTGATGAAAGACTAAAGCCCTGCTGATTCAATCTACTGCTTTGAGTCAAGCATTGCTAATCCGGACAAGTGCTGCTGGGTTCACAACAGTGGAAGGTTGCCGCAGCTGATCTATAGTCTGTTTGTAATGTAATGTAGTAGCAGTAGTTAACACAGCAGTGTTTGTATAGATCAGAGGTTAGAGTTTGTTAGGAGGTTAGATGTCACTTTCATGGAGACGTCAGCTAAGATGCTCAGTAGTTTGCAAGTGCCTATAAATAGTTCAGTACTTTGTACTATTCTATTAGCTCTTTTGCACAATCGTCTTCTTTGCACGAATTAACAACTGAGCTCTGGCTGAGGGGGAGTTTGCATTCATTCATCAATCATTGTAATCGTTATTGAAATAAATTCAATCTTCCGATTCATTGTGTAAAGATGTTTGATCAAAGTATTACTCTCGTTTGATTGTATGCAAAGTTTGTTTTCATCTTAATTCCGCTGCAAACTCATCCATTTTCACCTTAATTACAAACACAAAATACAATCAAAATCAAACTCAGGTCCAAAAGTTCCTTTTCATTGGGAGGGCAGAATTTCCTTTCTACCATATTTTTGAACTCCTCCCATTCCATGTTATATATCCTATCACTTCCTCTTGACTAGAGGATAGTGTTCCACCATTCTAGAGCTGAGTTCTTAAATAAATTAGAAGCAAACATTATCTTATCTTCTTCAGCACACTTGCTTATTTTTAGAACAGCTTCAGTCTTCTCTATCCAGCGTAGAGCTGCAATGGGTCCTTCATTGCCCGAGAATTCTATTGGTGTGCAGAACCAGAATTCTTTAAAAACAACCATATGGCATGGTTCTTCTTCTTTTAGGAATGGGCGCTTGAAGTACGGGTCCATTGTTCATGCTATGTTCTGGTTCAGTTGGTCGCTTACTGCTATGCGTACTTTTATTATTCGCTTCTTGAACCGTTTGAATAATAAATGGCATTGCATCTATAATTCCTTGTGCCACTATATGCTGAACGACGCTATTATCCATTTGGTTTCCATTGTTGTTTGGATTCTCATTATTCAGATTATCATTATTTGAGTGGTTGTCGTTCTGGATATTATCATTCTGGTTTTCCTGATTTACTTTGTTGTCCATCTGAATTTTAAACATTTACCACATATTAATATCACAAATAATATTTGAATATAGCCAATTACATGACACGCACTTTTGGTCAAAAGCGTCGAGCATTGCGACTTTTACTCTATTCATATATTATGCATCTATTACACACCAGTACTGAAATTAAAATTACAATACCGACTGAAATGTAAAGCTACAATACTAGTAGTATGCATCCATATTTTTTTTTCTAACACATACACACATATATTATCATTATTATTATTATTATTACTACCATTCCTGCCATCACATTCACGGATATGGATTCATCCAAAAATCCATATTGCGTTCGTCGTATTTCCATACGAGACGCTCTCCCATCTGTCTCATTCGTTCACTACTTTCTAAAATTTCCTCACCGAAAGTCCTAAGTTCTTGTACATTTTCTACACTCATTGGGGGTGCAGGTTCTAGGACTGGGTTTGGAATCTTGGGTGCGGGTTCCTTGTACGGGGCCTGGTATGGGTAGGGATTCTCTAAGATCTCCCTAATGTATGCATCATTAACGTAATAGAGATCTTGAGAATCTAACCCTGGGTAGGCTCCTAGATTGGGCATTGGCACATTTTCCTGTATCGGGTTTTGTTGCACATAGTCCCTAACATCATCCCACCAGGGGTCGTAATTGTTTGGGTCTAAGGGATTTGGCGCAGGTACCCTAGGTATCTCCTCTGGGTTGAAATCATGCATTTCTATTTGGTTTTTAGGATTTTCTATCTCCATGGGTTGGTCAGGAATCGGTGATTGTGGTTGGGGTGCTAGCATTTGCTCCAGCTTTGGGTCAGCTGCAGTGGTTGCTAAAATATGGATATTGGCTATACCCCTATTGAGCATATCCTAGGCATAGGCATCAGTTTCTCTTTTAGCTGCGGCTAACACTCGCTGTTCCTGCAACTTTTTCATACGTTTTCTACGCTCGTGTGCTCCCCTACTGAACCATCCCCTTTTTTCCTGAGGAAATGACTCTTCAGACTGAGCCTTAAACACAAAGATTCCTTCTTCCGTATCAGCAGAGTACCCAGAGAGGGTAGGCTGAGAAGAGGGGATGCCTTCGCTTCTAGGCGAACCAGACAATTGACGATACGCGTCAGATGGTCCTTGGTCGCTCATACTGTAAACTAACAGATAGTCAGATAACATATAACAAGAAAATACAATTATGCACGTATTTCCGTAATTTATTTCCTAACACGTTGAATTTTTGGTGTCAGCGGAACACTTCTGTGGCTGAATCAGTGGCATAACTCTGATACCACCTTCTGTCACAGCCCCCGATCCTAAATCCCCGTGAACTCACATTGCTGTTTTAGGGTTTTCAGTAAGGATTTCCTGGGAATAATCTATAAATTACACAAATGCACGTGTGTTAGTATAATAACCCATTTTAACATTAGTAATACCCTCCCCGAGACGGCATTCTAACGACTACGTCGGGCAGAACCACGACAGCCGTTACGGAACCCTAGATCAATCGGGCAGAGTACCTAATACGTCTCCAGGGGTTATAATACTTACATCGTAGCAGAACCTTGCTATTTAGGGGGTATAGTACCCGGGTATAGCTTCTACTATTAAGAAATTCGTGAGAGAGAAAGAGAATTGAACGAAGCAAACTGAAGATCTGGGGCCCTCTATATATAGGGCTGTAATCTGTCTTTCTCGCGGCCCGCGTAAAGGTAAGCCTTGGCTTACGCGGCCCGCGTCAACGCTGGTCAACAGCGTAGCCCATCCGGATCACCAACTAGGCTTGACATGTGTTGGGCCACGTGGCGGCCCAGGGTCGTGCCAGGTTTTAAGCTCTCGCGGCCCGCGTAAAGGTTAAGTGAGACCTTACGCGGCCCGCCTGAACCCTATTTTCTTTATTTTTTATTTATTTTTAATGTTATATTGTATTTCGGGCTCGGTTTTCACATACGGGGTGTATTTAAAGACATTTTGGGATATTTTAAAATATTTTAGGGTGTCGGAAAAATAATCGAGGGTGTCGGTTTACGTTAGGGTTGTTATAATCTTCACTACCAGATTCCCTTATTGAGTCTTTTTTTCAAAGATCTATCCATAGAATCACCTGAACTGATTACATGTTTAGCACCTTTATCATTACCAGCATCGTTCACAACTAGTAATGACAAATATTATCAAGCTGTTGATTGCAATCACTTGCAGATGGTGCAAACAGAAGATAAAATGCCACTAAACCTAAAGGAATTATTGTCGAGTACAAAAGCGAAATTCTTACATTTGCAGTCTCAAATTCAAAATTCCCTGAAACAAATGGAGAGTCAAATAGAATTGCTAGCCACTGCTGCCCAGGGATACCATAAAGTGGTTCAGGCATACATGAGTTCATGCAATATGATCCAGTTTCTATATGGAAGTTTTCGAGGTATACATACGGTGATTGATTGGACTGGGGAAGATGGTTCATTTGTTGCTTTAGACCCTTTGAACCTGAATAAAGATGGAACGAAGTTGCTGCAGTTCAACCATATCTTTGGTACAACCGCCAGTCAAACAATTGTATTCGTGGACGCCCAACAACTTATTAGTTCGATTATGGCAGGCTACAATATGTGCGTTTTTGCATTCGTGAAGTCAACCGCTGATGTCCTCAACTTAATGAAAAATAACTACCTGAACCGTGCGGTTCGTTCATCATTTCTAACTCCCCAACGTAGTCGGTTCCACAGTATAGTGATGGTTCTTGTAAATGGCGAGTCAACTCACCGTGGTCGTTACTTGGTGGACTTGACAAGATGTGCTAAATCAGATGCAACGCAGGTTATCACAGTGATTATGCAATGTCTGATTGTTCTACGTTCCTTGCTACTGGAATCTGTTTTCGTCCTTAAACCACCACTAGAACCGCCTCCGTCTCGCACACGTCCCCATTGCATTGCCCTTCTCCCATCTCGTGTGCTGACCCTATCCTTCTTTTACAACCTTGTTGATCCTCATTCCACCACACTTCCAAGCTCTTTAGCTAGCATCTTACAATTTGGTTTTGATCATCTTGTCACTTGGTTTGTTTTCAAGTATTGCTGTAACCGAATCACCCTAGATATAAACATCTTGCCACCATCATCAAGCTCTCTACCTGAGAATTATTTTCTACAGCTATATGTTTATTTCACGCAATTGCAAGAAGCGAGCAGTATGTCTATAGCATATGGATACATCTGTCCATATACATCAGCATTTCTACACCGTGTCCATGAGTGGACCCGAACTCTTGCTGCTTATCTCTTCGACCATGCCTGCTTGCTTTCACATATAGACTTTCTCTTATGCTTGTTTTGCAATATGCCTCCTTGTGAAGAAGCATGGCTAACGCTTTCCAAAATTGCATAATTGGTTCCTGTTATGACCTTATTTGCTGCACTTCATGGACATCAGCCATTAGCAATAGCATGTTACCTCCTTCCGTGTTATGTCATTGTCATTTTGAACCTAATGGGCCTGAGCCAACAGGCCCAGCTCAAGACACCCATCAAGTTACACGGACCTGTCGATTGGGGGAAAGAAACATGGTGGTATATAAAAAGGTACAGAACCGAAACACAGGGCATGAATGAATATTGTTAGAAGGTTATTGGCTTCTTCTTCCCACCTCCTACTCTGTAAACCCTAAGCTTCCCATCCCCTTCTTCAGTTATCTTGCATTACATTCTGTTCTTATTTGTACTAGTTTAGAAACTTAATAGAAACCTATAGATTTTATACGTATTTGTATTTCCTGTTGAGTTGTGAAATAACCCGTCACAACAAAAGGCGTGTGCCTAGGCACCTAGATGAGGTCGGGAATACCAAAAACGTCTTGAGTGTAGCAAGGTGAGTAAACTTAAAAAAACCAATTTAAAACACACTACAAATAAAAAGCTATTTAGTGCCACATAACTTTAGTGTCATTCATTTTTTGTCACTAATTTAAGTTTTTAATGGCACTTTGTGTGTGTCATAGTTATTTGACACACATTTTTAGTGACATTTAGCTTTTATGCCACTAATTTTTGTATTTTATTGGCGCTTTATGTGTGTCATATTAGCTTAAGGGTGTAAACAAGCTAAGTTATTCGTGAGCTACTCGACATCGTCTTGAAAGAAGCTTGCAACGAGCAGGACTTAAATGAGTTCGAGCCCAAGCCTGAAAATAAGCTTGTTTTTGTTAATGAGCCCGAGCTCTAGCCAGTTCGCGAGCTTAAACGAGCCCATTATTTATATATTTTTAATTAATATATTAAATACGTATATAAATAATAACTGAAATTAATATAACTTAATTAATAAAAATAATAACGAGCTAAGCCCTCGACAAGCTCAAGCTTGAAAATTACCCACGAACCGAGCTCATAATTTAGAAATAAAGCTCGAACCAAACTGATTGAGCCTTTATAAATTAAACAGGTTCAAGCTTAAGCCTCATTGAGCACTGACTCGTTTCGTCTCGTTTGCATCCCTATATTAGCTTGACCCACACTTTTAGCGGCTTAATTTATATGTCACTAAATCTAAATCTGAACGTAATAAATTAAAATTTTTCAACTTCTCCTAAAAGTAAAATTTCTTGAAAATGATTAATTAACCTCTCAATTTAGGTTTCCCTCCTATCCTAACTTAGTTTTCCCTCTTCTCTGGTTGACTTTCATTGCTTTTCCCGGTCACTAGTATTTCATTTTGTCTCCGAAACCCTAGCTTGCAGGTAATCTCATATGTTTCTTCTGGCTTTTTGCAGGTCGTTTGATACGGGTCAACAATCAACACTAAAAGCTGCAACTCTTAGTTTATTATTAATTTCCATGTTTTAATTGTTTGGATGCATCTCACGTTTCCATCATTTCATGTTTAGTTTGAGTAGGTTAAAGTTAGTGGGTCATGTTTTCCCACATCCCCACTTTCCCAGTATGCATCCACATTGAGCATTCACAATAAGGATGTTTTTAGATGATGTTTTAAGTGTCACGTGTGTGCTTGCCCAACCAGTAAGATCATTTCTCTCTCATGACCTTTTCACAAACCATAAAAATATCAATTCTCTATCCTCTCACCTCTCTCCTGCCAATAGATTTTTCTCTCTTGCCCTCTCAAAAACAAAATACCCATCAAATATTTATCTTCTCTCTCCTCTCTCCTACATCACACTCACAAACCTTTCTTCCCTACATTTTTTCTCATTTTTTCTCACATACACCACTACATTCTCTCTCCTCCAACTCACACCCTCTCTCCTTAAAAACACGAAAAAATACCTCTATTGTGGATGCTCTCATTTTTTTCTCATTCTTCACCTCATACATATTCACACACTCTCTCTTCCAACTCATCCCCTCTCTCCTCCACATCATCTTCTCTCTCCTTAAAAACACCAAAATACAACCTATTGTGGATGCTCTATTGTGGATGCTCTAGAGCATCCACATGATGTTTTTATATGATGTTTTTAAGTGCCACGTGTGTGCTTGCCCAACCAATAAGATCATTTCTCTCTCATGACCCTTTCACAAACCATAAAAACATCAATTCTCTATCCTCTCTCCTCTCTCCTGCCCATAAATTTCTCTCTCTTGCCCTCTAAAAAACAAAATACCCATCAAATATTTATCTTCTCTCTCCTCTCTCCTACATCACACTCACAAACCTTTCTTCCCTACATTTTTTCTCATTTTTTCTCACATACACCACTACATTCTCTCTCCTCTACCTCACACCATCTCTCTTAAACACGAAAAAATACCTCTATTGTGGATGCTCTCATTTTTTTCTCATTCTTCACCTGATATATATTCACACTCTCTCTCTTCCAACTCATCCCCTCTCTCCTCCACATCATCTTCTCTCTCCTTAAAAACACCAAAAAACAAACTATTGTGGATATGTTTAGGATTTCCATTTCCCTATAAATATTGTAATATCCTAGTATGCATCCACGTTTCCTTATTTTTAGGATTTCCATTTCGCTATAAATATTGTAAGATAATATGAGAAAGAGATGAAAAGAAAAGTTGCAGAAAAAAATCTTCTCTTTAATTTCTTAGAGGTTCACCCACTTAAGGGTTGCATTATTTGATGCTTTCTTTCAGCCGATCATGCCTCCCCGAAAAGAACCATCCTCCAATGATGATGCAACGCAGTCCCTACTCGGGAAATTTGATCAATTTCTCACCTCTAATGTAACCCAAATCTCCCAAACAACCGCTAGTTTTCAGTCCTTGCAAGACTCTATGAAGCAACAACTTAAACTCAGCAATAAGATGCTTATTGCCCTCTCCAAGGATCGGGACTCTTCTCCATCACTTGTCTTTGGTTCGGTCCAAACACCACCACCCCAAACTCCACCACAACAGTAAACTCCACCACAACAGTAAACACCACCACCTCAGCACCTAATAACCCCGCCCTTCCAAAATACTCCTTCCAACATTTGACGGGTCTAATCCTTTGTATTGGCTATTCCAAGCCAATAACTACTTTCACTACTACTCCATTCCACACGATCAACGATTATTCCTCGCCATTTTCAACTTTGTCGGCGATGCCCTTAGCTGGTATAAACACGTATCCAATAACCAATTACTTGATACTTGGACCGAGTTCTCCCGATCACCAGAACTTCGCTTTGGCCCGTCTACATATGAGAACCACGAAGCCACCCTTTTTAAACTTGTCCAAACGTCCACTGTCAAGGCATACAAAACCGAGTTTGAGAAGATAAGCAACCATGTTCATGGTTTATCCCAAGAGGCCTTAATATGTGTGTACATATTTGCACGCCAAAATGCCTATTTGGACACCAAACCCTAGCTTTATATACGTCGCGTATAGGTCTATACGTGACGTATAGCCACCTTCTTAATTTCCAAGAGAATCTCTGATCTGATGTGGGAATTTGTCCCTTTATATACGCCACGTATAGGCCTATACGCAGCGTATATAAAGGGTGGTTTTTTTTATGAAACATTGTTATACATTATTTATTGTATTAGCAAACTTTTATAATAAGTATTTTTAAAAATAGATAAATAAAAAAACATTGCTAAGTATTTTATCGTATAGTTTAATATAGGCCTCGTATAGGCCTATGGATGTAGTATCGTATCATATAGTGTAGTATAAATCTCGTATAGGCATATACGTGTAATATAATATTGTATCCTATCGTATAGTATAGTGTAGTAAAAACATTGTTAACTATTCTATCGTATAGTATAATATAGGTCTCGTATAGGCCTATGAATGTAGTATCGTATCATATAGTGTAGTAGAAATCTCGTATTGGCCTATACGTGTAATATAAAATTGTATCCTATCATATCGTATAGTGTAGTATAAGTCATATATAGGTATATATGTGTAGTATCGTCTCGTATCGGCCTATAGGTGTAGTATCGTATCATATGGTGTAGTATAAGTCTTGTATAGGTCCCGTATATGCTTATAGGTCTCGTATAGGCCTATGGATGTAGTATAGGTCCCACATAGGCCTATAGGTGTAGTATAAGTCCCGTATAGGACTATATGTGTAGTTTAGGTCCCGTGTAGGCCTATACCATACCATACCATACCATACCATGCCATACCATACCATACCATACCATACCATACCATACCATACCATACCATACCATACCATACCATACCATACCATACCATACCATACCATACCATACCATACCATACCATACCATACCATACCATACCATACCATACCATACCATACCATACCATACCATACCATACCATACTTAAGTTATACTATGCTATAGGGTACGATACGATACTACATCTATAGTTCTATACGGGACCTATACTATATGATACTACACCTATACACCTATACGAGACCTATAATACGTTATAAGATACCATTGAGTTAAATACATTTTGGTTTTTGTTCTATTATATACACTTATGAAAAATCAATTTGTGTTATGTTGTTTACCAAGGAACGTAAAGATAACAAAAGCTACTGTGACCCCCCCAGCTATAATGTTCTAGTTCCACCATTATGTGTATTCCATTATTGTTATCTACTATTTGATTTTTCTGTATCTCACTTCTATTTAATATTATTATTATATCATTAATCAAATGAATTTAATATTGATACTTACTTTTTAGTTAAATATAATTATTATATCAATATCTAAATCAATCTAATATGAAAGTAATTATTAACTTTTAAGATTAAACTTATTTTTTTTTTACTTAAAAACTTCACCAAATTCAAAAACTATTTTGGTTAAAATATTAACAAAAAACGAAGAATAATGATGACAATTGTTTTTACGAGTAATTTTTAAAAAAAGATTCAAATATTTAAAATGTTTGGATGGTTGCTAAATAAAATAAATAGACGGCATTAAAAAAATTAAAGTTAATACCCAGTTGATGAAATAATATTTTAAAAATTAACTTAACAAAATTTACTAGTCAATGTTCATTAACTTCATGTACTTTATTAGGTTTTTGTAACTTTTATATAACCGGTATTCAAGCCATTAAGCAATTTAATGTAAAAGTGTAAAAGTTTCTCTTAATGAGTCATACATCATTAAACTCATATATTTTATTAGGCTTTTGTAACTTTTATGTCACTCGTTTTTAATCGGTGTGGACTCTCCTATCAAATATAAAAGAGAGTTTATAATCCAATTTATCTTGTACTAGACAGGATAACAGGATCTTGAATCCATAAAGAGTATGTGTGTCACATTAATGGTTACACATGAAACGATTAATTGATTGGATGTGATGAAGAACATAAGCTTTAACAAACTAAAAGTAAATCGCTAATTCAATTGGGTGGAATATAATTAATTTTTGTGTTTAGGTTTGATAATGAAACATGTATAATCTATATTTTTTTCACGGTCAACATAATATGTTTTATGTTTCATTAAATGTATAATCTATACTAATAAA
Organism: Helianthus annuus; assembly: GCF_002127325.2. Taxonomy (NCBI): domain Eukaryota; kingdom Viridiplantae; phylum Streptophyta; class Magnoliopsida; order Asterales; family Asteraceae; genus Helianthus; species Helianthus annuus. The sequence goes on along the minus strand of NC_035446.2, from coordinate 6,393,703 downwards.
TGATTCTATATGTTTTATTTAGAAGCTTCCTCAAGTTCAAAACTATTTTGGTTATAATATTAAAGAAAAGAAGAATAATGATGATAATTGTTTTTATAAATAACTTCTAAAAAATTCAAATATTTAATATGGTTGGATAGTAAGGATCGTAAAATACAATATATTAAATAAAATAATAGATGGTATTAAGAAATCAATTTTAATACCCAGTTGAATCAAATAATGTTTTAAAAATTAACTTAACAAAATTTATAAGTGTCATGTCATTGTTCATTAACTTCATATATTTTATTAGGTTTTTGTAACTTTTATGTAACAAGTATTCTAGCCATTAAACACTTTAATGTAAAAGTGTAAAAGTGTGACTTAGGAGTCGCACATCATTAACCTCGTGTATTGAGTTAAATGCCCGGATAGTCCCTATGGTTTGCCATTTTTTCATCTTTAGTCCGTAACTTTTTAAAATGACAGCTATAGTCCTCAACTTTTGCAATTTCGTTCCCGAATAGTCCCTAGACCTAACATCCGTTAGTTTTCTCAATTAAGAGAGTGTGAATGACAAAAATACCCTTACTATAAAACAAAATAACTTAAATTTATTTATTTGTGTGACACACTCCTTTATAAAAACAAAATAACAAACCACCCCCACCTTCCTCTCTCTTTCTTCTCTTTCCCCTACAACTCCATCACTCCTGTTAACCGAACCGCCCTTGGCAATTAATCAATCACTGCTTCCGCCATGTGCTATTCGTACGGTATTGTTCGGCGATCATCAAGGCATATTGTAATCGTAAACGGAGGAGCTGGGGATCTCATGGATGTAATAATCGTCATGAAGTCGAACTCTCAAGGGAGGGAAACAGTGGAGGTCTTCGATTACTATGAAGGTGTTGAAAAGGAGTGGATAGATGATGCGCCTCCTTATAATGTTAGTCGGATGATATTTACCGCAAATAAGTGGTTGGTAGTGACGGCCACACACCTGTTTTATTGTGAAAAGGGTCGGTTGATGGATTATGTAGTGGACGAACTCGTTCACTAATCAGCTATCATGATGGCAAGACTTGTATTGTGTTGTGTTGTGAGCACCTATGTAGTGACTTACCAAAGGCAATTAATCAAATCAAATTGAAAAACAAACTCAATGCATCACATTTGAACATGATTCTTTGTTAACTCCTTTCTCAAAGAACAATTAAGAACTAAGTGGTAAAAAAATCCCCACTACAACTTCTAATTTTCAGAACATGATTGTTCATATCCTACATCATGACAACTAGGCGATGAACACAGCCACATAACGGCTACTCTAAATGTTCACAACACCCCTTTATCATTTTCTAATCTATTTGATAAGCTGGTTGATTATGGAAGGTCGTTGAAAGAGATGGAACACACTCCGGCCATCACAACAGTTAACTATACCCGTCATCTCGTTCATTAAATGATCACAGATCTGGTCGGAACCATTGCTATAATCGTTTCTTCTTTCTTCAAAACAACGTAAACTTATTAGTTGGATCTTGTACGAAATGACGAAGTGAATCAGGAGAGATGAATGTTGAGAAAAGATGAAGTAGAAGAAGATGTGTGTTTGGATTGAAGATGAATCTGAATATGAGGAAGAAGAGGTGTGTTTGGATTGAAGGTGGTTATTGATTTAAATGTTATTTTTTAATAGTAAGGGTATTTAGGTCATTTCACTCCCATTTAACTGAAAAAACTAACCTCTATCCACGTTAGGGACCATCCGGGAACGAAATTGAAAAAGTTGGGGACTATAGCTGTAATTTTAGAAAGTTAGGGACTAAAGATGAAAAAATGGCAAACCACAAGGACTATCCGGGCATTTAACTCCCCTATATTTTATTAGGTTTTTGTAATTTTTATGTAGCCGGTATTTAATCGGTTTGGACTCTCCTATCAAAGATAAAAGAGAGTTCGTAATCCAATTCATCTTGTACTAGTTAGGATAACAGGGTCTTGAATCTTTGAAAAGTTTGTGTGTGATATGCACAAAATACAACATATAAATCATATCAAATACGGTATAAAAACAACTCTTTTCAGTACTAATATTGGAAAAAGTACGTTTCTTTGTTTATTTTGATTTTCAGGATAAAATAAGCTCAAATAAACAAAAGGACCAGATTAACGACAAAAACCAACATAAGAGACGAAGAAAGGAAGTTGAACATTATACCGACTCTCCGAGCTTCACCCCAAGAATAAAAGCAACAAGTCATAAGCCCAACACGGGGCCGTGCCTGCAAGGCCTGGGTCGTGCCCCAGTCAAGATTCCCTGCAGAAAACCACAAATAGAAAACGACAAGGGACACGGGGCTGTGTCACCTCAGCACGGGCCGTGGTTAACTCTCAGATTCGCAAATTTGGGTTCGTACAACAAGTAAAGAAGAGACGGGGCCGTGCGTGCAGAAGAGCTGACAGAGCATTCAATGAAGACAGAGAAAATGAAGGACACGGGGCTGTGCCCACCAGACATGGGGTCGTGCCCAACAGGCACGAGGCCGTTTGAGTCTCCTGTTTCCAACTATAAATAAAGGTGCTTGGCTCACTTGCAAACCACTTCTCTCACACTTGCCATCAGTCCACCACCACTACAACACCAACACCCACCACCATCATCCATCTTTCATCTTTTAGAGTGTGTAGTAGTCTCGGGATCCAAGATCGATCGTAAGAGTTCTTTTCAAACAAAGGCCATGCTTGGCTAAATCTCTTACATCATTTGGTGAAGACAAATCTTTATGTATTACTTTCGATTTCCAATTGTTGGCAACTTTTTATTTGGATATGTATTAATGACTTTAATAACTAGTTTTTTATATTGTAGGTGAACTTTACTTAATCATTTCTTCATGTTTTGTTGATTCACTCATTCGTGTCTTTACGGTCTATATAAAGCGCATTATGTGACACCCCAGGAAAACCAGTGAACAATATAGCTTACCTAGCTTTAACTTACCTAGCTTTCTCAGTGAGTGCGTACCAAATTTCGGGACGAAATTTCTTTTTAGTTGGGGATACTGTGACAACTCGTAATTTGAACCTACTTTGTGTAACGTTACGTGCTTACGTGAACTATGTTGATTGAATGTTATGTTTATTTTTATGTGAATGTGTGTTTATACAAGTGACCCGACCGCACAAGACTCACGAACACACAACACTTACTTGAACGCACAAGGCCATTTGGGCCGTATCCTTTGTAACCGGAACCAATGGGCAACCCAGGTGGGGTTCGGCCCATCCCTCTCTGATTGATTAACAATTAGGGTGTTTGTAACCACCATCCATTGTTAGCAAAACACTTTACACACACAAAGAAACCCTAGCTCTCTCTCAACCGGAACCAAGGCAACCGAACACCCTCCACTATCGAAGATCTTCTTGTTCGGATTATTCCCTTTACTTAATCGGTTAGTGTCATATCTTTGCTTGATTCTTGTATGTTTTATGCTTGGTGTTCGATAGATTGAATGATGTTTATGTGATGATCTAATTCGGTTAGGGTGTATGCATGATAACCGGTTGTGATATTTTGATTTATAGTATGGATTGAATTATTGTACACATGATTTAGAGTTGCATGCTAGTCCTTGGATTCGTAAATCACATGGTCCGATTACATGTTATTAGGATATTGGTTAGTGTTCTTGATTTGAGAATGATGAATACGGTTGAATGATGATTAATGATTGTGTTTGATCTGATTTGTGAAACTGCCAAAGATGTTTGCTAATATCACGGAAATCATAAACTGCAACTAAGGAAATCAGTTACAACATGGATTGCGAGTCGAGAACTCACTGTCTCGACTCGAGACCAACACACTGACACAAAACAGCACAACCCGAGACCTGTATTGCGAGTCCGGTTGCGACTCGAGACCGTGTAGTCTCGACAAGCACATGACAACTCGAGATCACCTTGTTGCGACTCGAGACTTGGAAACCAGTACAACACGAGACCACTTAGTCTCGACTCGAGAGCTTAGTCTCGACTCGAGACCATACATACGTACACTCTGCTATTGGGCCTGCACACTGTTATGAGCCCAACTGATTGGGTCGGATACTTGGACTCTGCTTGTTTAGGTTCTGGTGATACTTATACGTGAATATGATGACCAATACTTGTACACAACTTGTTACGATACGTGTAGAACATACGTGCAATACTTGAATACAAACCTGACTTGTATGATAAACATGCTAGGACGTGGTTGATCACATTGTAGCTTAATTAGACCTTTTCGTGTATCATACCGAGCAATCCCAGGTGAGTTCATTGCATTTCTCTAGCATGCGTCCCGGTGGTTTGGGACAACTGGTAAACATTTGGAAGGGAAACTCTGGGTAAACAATTAACTTGGGTCTTGGTTATTGTACATGGGATCGATCATTACCAATGCTCGGTTAGGAGCATTGGGGTTCTTAAGGGGCACACTCCCCGGATACATATGGGCACACTCCCTAGGGTATCTAGCATGAGCAACATCGTATCGCAACATTTAATCGCATTAACATACATATGGTAACAAAATCCGTTAACAAACCTTGAACTCACCAGCGTAGTCTGACACACTTGTTTGCATGCTTGTAGGTCATTAATGTTTGGAGCATGGACTTGCTATCTGGGAGTGCTGGAGTGGTCATGGATCGAGGCTCTTGGATTAACTTACGTTGATACATTGGTTTTAAGTATTATTATGAAATAATTACTAAACGATTTATTACATGCTTCCGCTACACAACATCTTGAGAATTGATATCATGTTTGACAATTTCTATTGGTAATTAATGGTATGTTTTATTAAGTATTTACCATTGGTTCAATGTGATTGGTGGCTCGAACTCTGATGCGTAACACGCCTCGCGGGGTTTCCGCAGGTGGAATTTTGGGGGTGTTACACATTAACTGCCTGGAAGGGGGTTAGAAGGGTGTTTGGGTAAAGTTCTTGCCTCGTTTAGTGTGTAGATCCTGCGAGGACCTGATTCAAGCTTATTATGACTTCCCTTGAGGCAGATAACATCAAATTGAGGGAAGTAAGAACAACTTGTAATCCCTTATTTATAAACTACTATTAAAAAATAACCCGATCTTGCGGGGCTGTATCCCTGCTGACTCAAACCAATAGGTTGAGGGTAACGTCGCCTTCACAAGAGGGGCCTACCGCTTTTCGCATTAATAACTTACTTAATTATCTTTCAATAATCCGACCTTGTGGGACTATATCCATGCTGACTCAGACCAATAGGTTGAGGGTAACGTCGACTTCACAAGAGGGACCTACCACTATAACTAAGATAATCTCTTAAAAAGTCCAAAGTGCGGAAATCATCAAAGGATACACAAAAGATGAGTTGGAACCAAGTGATTCCTTCTTGTCTATTTGTTTTCCTTATTTTTACATTTTTTTTATTTTCTAGTTTACCTTTTAAAAGTTTCAAAAACTTTTATTAAAATTTGCTTAGATCAGACGTTAACGATAAGCCGGTATTAAAAGCTCTTCTGTCCTTTGACGACCACGGTATCTTACCATCACTATACTACGTTCACGATGGGTGCATTTGCTCTAGCGTGTGTAGAATGATAGTATTGTATCGTGTTTTATAAATTTAAAACTTGATGCACGAGTAAAATATCCTTAAAATATATCTAAAATTTATACCCACACCCGCACACGTCAATATGCCACGTTAACTGTTACACATGAAATGATTAATTGATTGGATGTGATGAAGAACTTAAACTTAAAAAAGGTAACGTAAATGGTTAATTCAATCGGGTGGAATATAATTTGTGACAACCCATAACTTCAGGTTAATGCTTTAACTTAACACAATTAAGTTGGTCACACAATCTTTAGCATTTCGTGGAAACTATGCACTACTTTATGCATTATTTGACTTACATGAGAACTTTGTGCCTTGATTGTAAATTATATTGTGGTGTGTGTGTTTTATGTAAAAAATGATACTTAGGGGTGAGTAGAGTAGTTAGTGAAATCTTAATAACTCTTAACCCTAACCTCTCTCACAAATCATCATACGTATTGTCAATCTTCCTCTACAATCATCTCCTGCAATCATCTTTTCATCATTTTTGGTGGCACAAGCTCTCAATCATCACTTTTGATCTCTCTCTTCATCTAGAATCAATCTAAGGTAAATGTTTAATGATTATTTGTTGTTAATCCTTGATTATTTGATTCATGCAAAACCCTAGTTCTCCAAACAATGGTTCTGTGTTTTTGATCATCCTGATTTTTGTGAAATGGTTTGTAAATAGTTGTGTAATCACTTGCCTGACAATAGGATGCCTGATATGTTAGAATTGGTTGATTGTTGATTAGGTTACAGCATTGCCAGTGTATGAAAATTAGGGTTTTTGATCGTAACCTGCAACGTAACTGTTCCATTGAAAACTATGATTTGGTTTTGAATATTCGCATGATTGTTAGTCCGGAGATTTGTGTCAGGGTTTTGTGAAGTCACAAAGTCCGATGATTGTGATTATGAGAGTCAGGGTTTTAAACATTACATGGGGTCCGAATTTTAGTTGATTTCCCTGAGTCTGAGCTTTATATTAAATACATGGTCCGAGTTTTGGGACTGATACATGATCCGAGTTTTGTAAATGAACATGGTCCGAATTTTTATAAGTGTAGTATGGTCCGAATTTTGGTTAAGGATGTTGGTCCGAATTTTTGTAATGCACACACAAGGTCCGAGTTTTGTTAATATATATGGTCCGAGTTTTGTTAATATATACATGGTCCGAGTTTTTGTTAGTATATATGATCCGAGTTTTTGTTGATATGTATGATCCGAGTTCTTGTTGTTGTTCGGTCCGAGTTTCACCAAAGGACTAGATGTCCGAGTTTGATATGTGTGTGCGTAGTCTGAGTTTGATGTAATTATAAATGCCTGAGTTTATTGTAAACACCAGTATCCGTGTTTACGAAAGGGTCACACGACCATCTTGGCACTTGTTACTGATGCATCAACGAAGGAGAAGAGATTAGAGGATATTCCAGTTGTACGCGATTTTCCTCAGGTGTTTCCTGAAGATTTACCTGGGCTACCGCCTCATCGCCAGGTCGAATTCCAGTTTGAACTAGCTCCAGGAGCAGCGCCCATAGCTCGCGCACCGTATCGATTAGCCCCATCTGAATTGGAAGAACTGTTTAAACAACTACAAGAGCTCTTGGATAAGAGCTTTATTCGTCCTAGCTCTTCGCCTTGGGGAGCTCCAGTGCTATTTGTGAAGAAGAAAGATGGCACTTTCAGGATGTGCATAGATTACCGTAAACTAAACAAGGTGACAGTGAAGAACCACTATCCTCTGCCACGTATTGATGACTTATTCGACCAGTTGCAAGGGTCGAGCTACTACTCCAAGATTGATCTGAGGTCAGGTTACCACCAGCTGAGAGTCCGGGATAAGGACGTCTCCAAAACAGCTTTCAGAACTCGCTACGGCCACTACGAGTTTCTAGTCATGCCATTCGGGCTAACGAACGCGCCTGCAGTTTTCATGGATCTTATGAACAGGGTGTGCAAGCCTTATTTAGACAAGTTTGTGATTGTTTTCATCGACGACATTCTGATCTACTCCAAGAGTCAGGAGGAACACAAGCAGCATCTACGACTTATCTTGGAACTTCTTCTAAAGGAACAACTGTACGCCAAGTTTTCAAAATGTGAGTTCTGGCTTTGTGAAGTCCATTTTCTAGGCCGTGTGGTAAACAAGGATGGGATTCATGTTGATCCATCCAAGGTAGACTCGATCAGGAACTGGCCTGCACCACGTACACCAACAGAAATACGCCAATTCTTGGGTTTGGCTGGTTATTACAGACGGTTCATCAAAGACTTCTCAAAGATCGCACAGCCGCTTACATTACTGACACAGAAAGGTGTTACCTATCGTTGGGGTAATACACAAGAAACAGCTTTTCAGCACTTAAAGGATAGACTATGCAGCGCACCTATTCTTTCATTGCCAGAGGGCACGGACGATTTTGTGGTTTATTGTGATGCATCCATTCAGGGTCTTGGATGTGTGCTAATGCAGCGCAACAATGTCATTGCCTACGCTTCGCGCCAACTTAAGGTTCACGAACGGAACTACACGACGCACGATTTAGAGCTGGGAGCTGTTGTTTTCGTGCTTAAGATATGGCTACACTACCTGTACGTACCAAGTGCACTATCTACACCGATCACAGGAGTCTCGAGCATATTTTCAAGCAGAAGGAATTGAACATGCGACAACGTCGATGGGTCGAGCTACTTAATGATTACGAATGCGCTATCAAGTACCATCCAGGCAAAGCCAATGTGGTGGCTGACGCTCTCAGTCGAAAGGATGCTATACCTAGACGCGTGCGAGCACTACAGCTTACTATTCAGTCTAGTCTTCCTGCACAGATACGAGATGCTCAGGTGGAAGCATTGAAACCAGAAAGCGTCAGGGCTGAAGCCCTATGCGGCTCAAGGCAACGATTAGAACAAAGGGTAGACGGCGCCTACTATGTAACAGGACGCATTTGGGTCCCACTATATGGCGGTTTACGAGAACTTGTTATGGATGAAGCTCATAAGTCTCGCTACTCGGTACATCCAGGTTCGGATAAAATGTACCACGATCTTAGAACTACGTATTGGTGGCCAAGCATGAAAGCCCTCATCGCAACGTACGTCGGCAAATGTTTGACTTGTGCGAGGGTCAAGACGGAATATCAGAAACCATCAGGCCTACTCCAGCAACCAAAGATACCACAATGGAAATGGGAGGAAATTTCCATGGATTTTGTTACTGGCCTGCCTAGATCCCAGCGTGGGAACGATACTATTTGGGTGATCGTGGATCGACTCACTAAGTCTGCTCACTTCTTGGCTATCAAGGAAACTGACAAGTTCTCTACATTAGCAGACATTTACTTAAAAGAAGTTGTGTCGAGGCATGGAGTGCCAACCTCTATTATTTCGGATCGTGATGCACGATTTACTTCAGAACTTTGGCAAGCTATGCACAAATCTTTTGGCTCACGGTTAGACATGAGCACAGCTTATCACCCTTAGACGGATGGGCAGTCTGAGCGCACTATCCAGACTCTAGAAGACATGCTTCGGGCGTGTGTTATCGATTTCGGCAGCAGTTGGGAAAAACATCTCTCGTTGGTGTAGTTTTCGTACAACAACAGTTACCACACCAGCATACAAGTCGCTCCATTCGAGGCATTATACGGACGTAAATGCCGATCACCTCTTTGTTGGGCAGAGGTGGGTGATAGTCAGATCACAAGTCCAGAAATGGTAGTTGATGCTACTGAACGGATTGCACAGATATGACAACGCATGGCGGCAACTCGTGACCGTCAGAAAAGCTACGCTGATAAACGCAGAAAACCACTCGAGTTCCAAGTTGGGGATCGAGTGCTACTCAAAGTCTCACCCTGGAAGGGTGTGGTTCGTTTTGGTAAACGAGGCAAGCTCAATCCGCGGTATGTTGGACCGTTCGAAATCATTGGAAGAATAGGCAAAGTGGCCTACAAACTGAACCTACCAGCAGAACTCGGTGCAGTTCATAACGTTTTCCACGTGTCGAATCTGAAGAAGTGCCTGTCAGATGAGACCCTTATAGTTGCTTTGAAGGAACTCACTATCGACAAACAGTTACATTTCGTCGAGGAACCTGTTGAAATCACGGACCGGGATGTTAAGGTCCTCAAGCACACTAGAATACCTCTTGTACGAGTTCGTTGGAACTCCCGTCGTGGCCCAGAGTTCACCTGGGAACGAGAAGACCAAATGAAACTAAAGTATCCCTAGTTATTCGGAAACCATGCAACCACTACTGAGGCTGAAGCTACTACAGAATTTCGGGACGAAATTCCAAATCAACGGGGGGATGATGTGACACCCCAGGGAAACCAGTAAACGACACAACTTAAGTAGCTTCCTCAGTAACCGCATGCTAAATTTCGGGACGAAATTTCTTTCAAGTTGGGGATAATGTGACAACCCGTAACTTCAGGTTAATGCTTTAACTTAACACAATTAAGTTGGTCACACAATCTTTAGCATTTCGTGGAAACTATGCACTACTTTATGCATTATTTGACTTACAAGAGAACTTTGTGCCTTGATTGTAAATTATATTATGGTGTGTGTGTTTTATGTAAAAAATGATACTTAGGGGTGAGTAGAGTAGTTAGTGAAATCTTAATAACTTTTAACCCTAACCTCTCTCACAAATCATCATACGTATTGTCAATCTTCCTCTACAATCATCTCCTGCAATCATCTTTTCATCATTTTTGGTGGCACAAGCTCTCAATCATCACTTTTGATCCCTCTCTTCATCTAGAATCAATCTAAGGTAAATGTTTAATGATTATTTGTTGTTAATCCTTGATTATTTGATTCATGCAAAACCCCAGTTCTCCAAACAATGGTTCTGTGTTTTTGATCATCCTGATTTTTGTGAAATGGTTTGTGAATAGTTGTGTAATCACTTGCCTGACAATAGGATGCCTGATATGTTAGAATTGGTTGATTGTTGATTAGGTTACAGCATTGCCAATGTATGAAAATTAGGGTTTTTGATCGTAACCTGCAACGTAACTGTTCCATTGAAAACTATGATTTGGTTTTGAATATTCGCATGATTGTTAGTCCGGAGATTTGTGTCAGGGTTTTTTGAAGTCACAAAGTCCGATGATTGTGATTATGAGAGTCAGGGTTTTAAACATTACATGGGGTCCGAATTTTAGTTGATTTCCCTGAGTCTGAGCTTTATATTAAACACATGGTCCGAGTTTTGGGACTGATACATGATCCGAGTTTTGTAAATGAACATGGTCTGAATTTTTATAAGTGTAGTATGGTCCGAATTTTGGTTAAGGATGTTGGTCCGAATTTTTGTAATGCACACACAAGGTCCGAGTTTTGCTAATATATATGGTCCGAGTTTTGTTAATATATACATGGTCCGAGTTTTTGTTAGTATATATGATCCGAGTTTTTGTTGATATGTATGATCCGAGTTCTTGTTATTGTTCGGTCCGAGTATCACCAAAGGACTAGATGTCCGAGTTTGATATGTGTGTGCGTAGTCTGAGTTTGATGTAATTATAAATGCCTGAGTTTATTGTAAACACCAGTATTAGAGCTTAATGTTAACACTAGGGATCCGAGTTTACTTATAATGCTAAGTTCAAAACCCTGTATGAGGAACACCTTGCATGCCACTGTGTGTTACTGTATGTGCAATCTATGTCATGTCAATCTGTAAACAGTTATCACACGGAACACAGTTGTTTGGACACCAAGGAATTGTAAACCTTATTTGAACGTAAACACTTACATTGAGTTTATGTGCAATGTACCTTAGGTCGTGTGTAACGGACCTAACCATTAATTAACACTAGAAGCAATAACAAACCGAGCAAACCAAGGTGAGTTCACACTCTAACCAAGGCATGGGATTCCCGGGGTTGGGAATGGGATTGAAGGAATGGGATTGTACTTACACTGTTACTAGACTATCTACCATCGTCCTCGGATGCGAAGGATACATACGTAAAACCGACGTATACTTGTACTCATCACTGTCCTCAGGGTGCGAAGGACACTTACGTAAAACCTACGTAAACTTATACTCACTACTGCCTCGGGTTGTGACAGGCACTTACGTAAAACCTACGTAAACCCCCGCGTACCACTGTCCTCGGGTTGAGAAGGGCACTTACGTAAAACCTACGTAAACCTTGTACGCACTACTGTTCTCGGGTTAAGTAGAACACTTATGGTTACCCCTAGTCTAGTACATGCACACATGGGAAGCCCCCACTATACGAACATACCATTGACTTAGTTACTAACGCGTGTTGATGCAACGGACTTACTATTACGAATTTGCTTACTGTGAACTCGCTCAACTAGTTGTTGACTCTCTGTTACATGCCTTGCAGGTCGTTAGGTATACATGGAGCTTGCATTGGGAGGTGCGGTCGTTGTGGACAAGGATCGTGAATGCTTTGATTAAACATTTTGACATTACGTATTCATACTTATGTTGGGTTTATTTTATGCTTCCGCTAAACATTGATATTGCACTTATGTTTTGAACACCTTTCATATTGGTTTGGTTGAATTACAAATACTTTTACTTATTACTAACATGTTCAATATGATTGGTGGCTTGATCCTGGTCAGTCACGCCTCCAAGCGGTGGTACTCCGCGTGTGGATTTTGGGGGTGTGACATAATTAATAATTGGTTCGGGTTTGATAGTGAAACATGTATAATCTATACTAATAAATGAGTCCACTAAATGCCACATGACAATTTTTCCTCCTTTTTCTCAATCTTTACTATATTAAATTAATATAGAAAAATACCTTGTTATTATTTTTTTTTACGATATGCTTACTAAAAGTAATTTCATTTATTTAATAATTTAATAAATAAATTATCCATCCTAATCTAGTTTTAATGTATTTAAATTTAACTATAAATCATGGGCTTTTAATTAATAAAATTATAATGGTTTAAATATCATATCAAATCCACCAACTCTACTATCTTATTTTTTTTAACAGCAAATTCTAATCACATTCATCACCAAGCATTTGTCTAGTACATATTAGCTAGTTAGATACTAGACCAAACCTTTACATAATCACCAAAAGCAAAGACAGAAAACAAAAAACCATACAGTGATCTACTCTCCTACAGCAAAACATGCCCAACTCCTCCAATCAAAAGTTCTTTGCTTTGCTCTGCATTTCGTCCACATGAAAGTATTTGCTTGCATCTCGCCAAATATTGTATCTATATTAACACGCTTTCCACGGAAAATGGATTTGTTTCTTGCTTTCCAATTTCCCCAACACGTCCCTGTTGGATATATGTATGTCCGAACTTAATTAAAGTCAACGTAACTAACTCGGTATGATCCGAAGAGTTACACGTTGGTACACGAATCGTATATGTTCACGAGTAGGTAGATTATTATTTATGAAATAATAATAGTTTAAACCTGAGGGACTTAATATTAATTAGATTATTATTAAGAGGATTATAATTGTATAATCTTAAAGGGCCTTAATGTAAGATTGGGTTTTATAAAAGGATGTTTAAGGTGAAAACCCTAGACATACTTTTTTAAAACACAAAACCCTAGCCACCCTCCTAAGCTTGGCCGCCACTCTTTTGCCATCGACCAAGCATCGCCGCCGCCTCCTTCTTGGCCGGTTCTACTCTCGGGTATCTTGTACTCGATTGTGAACTTCCTACTAGCGAGGATTCGTTGTAACCCGCGTGTTACAATTCCGGTGTAGTCGAAAAAGGTTGATTACTAAAACCCTCTATTGTTGTTTATTCCCTTTATTTGTTTATACGCGTATAACCTTGATCCTGATTGGGAATATTTATTAATCGGATTAATAAATCAAATTTATATAATCGGCTTTGGTAAATTATATAAACCGCTTCCGCTAATATTTTGATACCATGATTCCCATCAGTGGTATCAGAGCCACGGTTACACGTGTATAGATGGTAAAGTTACAATTTTGATCTATGTTTTATTTGTCAAAAATTATTTGTTTTGACAAAAGAGCAAAAGCTTTTGGTTGTCTATGGATTGTGATGTGAATCGAGCCCTAGGTTATGACCTTTGTCATGGTTGTGTTGGTTATGGTTTTATTTTGATTTGTATTTTTTTTCGGATATTGGATCCGATGTAATAGTATTTTTGATTTGTATTTTGTTGCGGATATTGGATCCGATGTAATAGATAGGATTAGAATAGATTTAGTTTTATTGTATTTTCAAATTTATTATTGTAATCCTTCGAGTACAAGATCAAGATCAAGATACATGGCGAACATGTACCATGAAGATAGAGATCGCGGGTCAAGTGGGAGCTTTCAAAAATTAGCTTTTGAAACCCTTTTTGACTAGTTCGTTTCGTTTCTGGCTAAAACGAAACGGCCAACCTGTTAGGGGCTATTGTGTTTTGTGGTTGTGTTTTATTTATTGTAAATAATCTAGATAACCCAAAATAAATAAAATTTTCACAATCAAGACAACGGTTTTATTAAAACAAGTTTTATAAAACTGAAAAGTATAATTAATAAAAGGTTTTTATTAATATTTAAAACAAGATCATTCGCGATAAAACGACCGACATAGTTTAATAGGGTATTTAAAACTATATCGTGCGAGCGTGGAAAGGAGTTTCTGTTATCACGAATTATATAAAATCGGATTTTATAAATAATTGTGTAACTCGTCTCATGCTACGAGTTATTCAAAATATTTTGTAAATATTAAAATAAATCCCAAATTTTAAATTGATGTTTTATGCCACCCTTAACGAGTTAACACCTCATTCTAAATCGAACCCAAATGTTAGTGTTATACCCTGCATCTGGGCGTCCATCATGAAAGAAGGTAATCATCGCGTTTCCTGTGTAACATAGGCCGGTGTTACAGTTAATAGTAAAGGACAAAACATCACTTGTTCATCAAGTGGGCATAGTTGGGGTTAAACATACATCGTTTTAAGCGATAACCCCAAATGGAGAGTTGTGTAGTGGACACAATTAACAATCATTGTTTACCTACATAATCATACCAGTGGCTAGTGCTTAAGCCAATTCACTGTCATATGATGAATCGGGATCTCATCTTAATTAAAATTTTGTTTTTGGGTCATAAAATTAAATTAAGATATTAAAAACATAAAATACTAATTAATTAATTTTGAATTTTGTAGATGTCAACTGAAAACAATTCCTCCCAATTCTCTCTCAAGTCCATCTTAGAGAAGGACAAACTGAACCACTCCAACTTCATGGACTGGCACCGCAACTTGAAAATTGTTCTCAAGGCGGAGAACAAACGGTATGTTCTTGAAACGCCAGTCCCTGATGAACCCATCAATCAGCAAACTGTTGCATATAGAAACTATGCAAAGCACTTTGATGACTCTATGAAAGTCTCATGTTTAATGTTAGCATCCATGATTCCTGAACTTCAAAGGACCATGGATGACATGATGGCATATGAGATGAATGAGCACCTGGTTGAAATGTTCCAACAGAAAGCTCGTCATGAGAGGTTTGATGTGATAAGATCACTCATAACCACTCGTATGCAAGAGGGTACATCAGTTAGCGCTCATGTGCTAAAAATGAAGGCATATGTTGATCACTTGGCTCGTCTGGAATCCCCCTTGAGTGATGAATTAGCTGGGGATATCATCCTCAACTCATTACCTAAGTCATATGATCAGTTCACTATGAACTACAATATGAATGGGATGGAGAAGACACTTGCAGAACTGCATCAGATGCTCAAAACTGCGGAGGTGAATATACCCAGCAAGACTGCACCAGTGCTGATGATCAAAGAGGGCCATGTCAAGAAACCTAACACCAAGAAAAAGGGCAATCAGGGCAAAGGGAAGGGCAAAGGCAAATTAGTTGCAAACAAGAAGCCTCAGAAGGATGCCAAGTGTTTTCATTGTAATGAAATTGGGCACTGGAAGAGGAACTGTGCTAAGTATTTAGCTGAACTGAAGCAAGCCAAGGCTTCAGGAGGAGAGTCCTCCGGTATATATGTTATTGAAATCTTTTCTTTTTCTGGCAAAACATGGGTGTTTGACACAGGATGTGGTTTTCACATTTGTAAAGCTTTGCAGGGACTAAGAAAGATTAAGAAACTGAAACAAGGCGACTTGGAAGTCCATGTTGGCAATGGACAAAGGGTTGCTGTGAAGGCGATTGGAGAATATGTTCTTTTACTTCCTTCTGGTTTAGAACTTATTTTGAACAATGTTTATTTTATTCCTAGTGTTACTAGAAATATTGTTTCAGTTTCTGCTTTGCATGGACAAGGTTTCAATTATCATTTTAATGGTGAATTTATTTTTGCTTATTTTAATGATGTATTTTACTTTGATGCAAAACCAAACAATGGAATCTATGAGATAGAAATCCAAAACAATAACATATTATACAACATCTCCCATAAACGTAATAAGTTGGACTTCAACGATACGTATATGTGGCATTGTAGACTTGGTCACATAAGCGAGAACCGTGTTAAACAACTTAAAACCGCAGGAATCTTAGACTCTAAGGGTTCAGAAACGTTTGGAAAATGCGAATCATGCTTAAGTGGAAAGTTAACAAAAGCACCTTTTTCAAATGTTGGAGAAAGAGCTAATGATCTGTTGGGACTTGTACATACAGATGTATGTGGTCCATTCAGAACAATGTCAAGACATGGAGAAAGATACTTTGTTATATTCACTGATGATTTCAGTAGATATGGTTATGTTTATCTTATGAAGCATAAACATGAGACATTTGAAAAGTTCAAGGAGTACCAAAACGAAGTAGAGAATCAGCTAAATAGAACTATTAAGATGCTTCGATCAGATCGAGGCGGTGAATATCTTAGTCAGGAGTTCATCGACCATCTAAAGGATTGTGGAATAGTTTCACAGCTCACTCCACCTGGAACGCCACAACATAATGGTGTGTCTGAACGGAGAAATCGAACTCTATTAGATATGGTTCGATCAATGATGTGTCGAACAACCCTCCCACGCTCCTTTTGGAGTTATGCTCTGGAAACTGCCGCAAAACTTGTGAATATAGCTCCAACGAAGAAGGTTGACAAAACGCCTTATGAGATATGGCATGGAAAGAAACCAAAAGTATCTTATCTCAAGGTCTGGGGATGTAACGCTTATGTCACTCTAGAATCTTCGGATAAACTAGATCCCAGAGGCGAAAAAGTGGTTTTCGTCGGATACGCTAAAAGGATCGGTTACCTTTTCTACCACCCCACTGAAAATAAGATTTTCACAAAACGCAGAGGCACTTTCTTGGAGGAAGAGCTTCTGGCAAGAGGGGTTGGAAAAAACCATGTGGATCTTGAAGAAATTCGAGAATCACAAGTGACTGAACCAGTTGTTCAGACGGAACCAGAAGTAACTGATCCAGTTGTTGAAGTTGAGCCTGAGAGGACTCAAGACACAACAGAAACACCAAGTGTTCGAAGAAGTATTAGGGATCGTCGTGCCCCTGAAAGGTATGACGATATCTTCATGATTGATGAAGCTGAACCTGCTACTTACAAAGCTGCAATGTTGGATTCAGAATCCAAGAAATGGCAAGAAGCCATGAATGCAGAGATGCAATCCATGTATGATAACCAAGTCTGGGATTTGGTTGATCTTCCTACCGAAGGTCGGACTGTAGGAATCAAATGGATCTTCAAGAAGAAGACCGACATGGATGGAAATGTGCAAACCTGCAAAGCAAGGCTTGTAGCAAAAGGGTTCACTCAGACTCAAGGAATTGATTATGAGGAAACTTTCTCGCCAGTAGCCATGCTTAAGTCTATTAGAATTCTACTTGCCATTGCTGCATATTATGACTATGAGATATGGCAAATGGATGTCAAGACCGCGTTCCTTAATGGACACTTACTTGAAGATGTCTATATGGTTCAACCTAAAGGTTTTGTCGATCCAAATAATCCTAATAAGGTGTGCAAGCTAAATAAATCCATCTATGGATTGAAGCAAGCATCTCGCAGCTGGAATCTTCGTTTTGATCAGAAAATTAAAGAGTTTGGCTTCATTAAAAACGAAGATGAACCGTGTGTTTACAAGAAATCTAGTGGGAGCTATATCACTTTTCTAATTCTGTATGTAGATGACATACTAATCATTGGAAACAATATCCCTATGCTAAAAGAAGTTAAGGCTTGGTTGGGAAAATGTTTCGCAATGAAAGATCTTGGTGAAGCCGCTTATATTCTAGGAATAAAGATTTATAGAGATAGGTCAAAGCGGTTATTAGGTTTAAGTCAAAGTACATATATTGATAAGGTCACACGACGCTTCTCAATGCAAGACTCAAAAAGGGGGCTCTTGCCCATGGCACATGGAACCATTCTTAATTGTAAGCAGTGTGCTAAGACCGAAGAGGAAAAGAAGAAAATGAAAAGAGTTCCATATGCTTCTGCTATCGGTTCCATCATGTACGCCATGTTATGTACTAGACCTGATGTCTCGTATGCTCTTAGCATGACGAGTAGATATCAACAGAATCCAGGAGAGAGTCACTGGGCTGCAGTAAAGAACATTCTTAAGTACTTAAGAAGGACTAAGGACATGTTCTTAATATACGGAGGACTGGATGAGGTGCTATCAGTTAAGTGTTATACTGATGCAAGTTTCCAGACTGATCGTGACGATTCAAGATCACAGACGGGATATGTTTTCATTCTGAATAGTGGGGCTGTTACTTGGAAGAGCTCGAAGCAAAGTGTAGTTGCTCAATCCACCTGTGAATCAGAATACAATGCTGCATCGGATGCTGCTAAGGAGGCTGCTTGCATGAAGAAGTTCATTACTGATCTCAACGTTGTGCCTAGCATAAAGAAACCAATCGAGATGCTGTGTGACAATACTGGTGCCATTGCTCTTTCAAAGGAACCAAGGTCACATCAAACCACAAGGCATATACTCAGAAAATTCCACTATATTAGAGAGATAATAGAGCATGGAGACATCGTAATAAGCAAAGTTCATACGGATCTAAATCTGGCTGACCCCTTTACTAAGCCTCTACCTCAAGCTAAACATGAGGAGCATGCTGAAAAAATAGGGCTTAGATTTGCTAGACAGTGGGCATGATCTGTAGTTAGTATTGGTGTTTTAATTTTGAACTACAACAGTTACATTGAAATAGTTATTTGATTTATTGGTTAAATGCAAGTTTAATTATTTTGTAACTGTGTTCGTTATTTGTATGTTTATATCCTTGAATAAGTGTATTCTAAAATATCCGTAGTCGATCAAATTACATGGGAATGAATTTGAATGTAAGACTATTGTGAATTGAGATGATTGTATTCATGAGATGAATAACTCAAGAGTCTGAGAATCAAAATTCACAGATATCACTAGGGAATGATATTGGATGTGACTCGCTTCAAAACGATCTCCATGGATCTAAGTCATGAGATGTTTTGATATTGATATGTTCAATCTGTCCTTTTTCCTTAGGCACATATTAAACTACATTGATCAAGGACAATCTTTGATGTTATCTAACACTGTCCTAAAACATGGGTAGTAATCCGGGTAGCATTGGGAGGAATCCAAGGTTAAGTGGGAGTTGTATGATGCTGATGGAATTCTGTACTTCTATGGGATTAGAAGTTTAGACATTCTGGCACCCTCGTTAACTCAAACTAGAATAAACGCGTGGCCACGCTCGGACTAAAAGTAGTTCGTTAGACCACTTTGAATTAAAGACGAGAATAGAGAATGGTTGATCACTATATAAGAATGAATGATCCATGTCTTATGATCAACGAATGTTCTATACAGAAGGGACTTATTGATAGAATTATCAGGGCTATAGTATTTGGTTAAGTAAAGTGTTACTTGAACGCAAAGAACTAGTTGACGACTGTAAAGTGTCATGCCGTGTTAAGAGCAGTGCGATGCAGCTAGGCGTCCAACTCTGCACACGTTGACTCATTTAATTAAAATCGTCCAAGTGGGAGATTGTTGGATATATGTATGTCCGAACTTAATTAAAGTCAACGTAACTAACTCGGTACGATCCGAAGAGTTACACGTTGGTACACGAATCATATATGTTCACGAGTAGGTAGATTATTATTTATGAAATAATAATAGTTTAAACCTGAGGGACTTAATATTAATTAGATTATTATTAAGAGGATTATAATTGTATAATCTTAAAGGGCCTTAATGTAAGATTGGGTTTTATAAAAGGATGTTTAAGGTGAAAACCCTAGACACACTTTTTTTAAAACACAAAACCCTAGCCACCCTCCTAAGCTTGGCCGCCACTCTTTTGCCGTCGACCAAGCATCGCCGCCGCCTCCTTCTTGGTCGGTTCTACTCTCGGGTATCTTGTGCTCGGTTGTGAACTTCCTACTAGCGAGGATTCGTTGTAAACCGCGTGTTACAATTCCGGTGTAGTCGTCAAAGGTTGATTACTAAAACCCTCTATGGTTGTTTATTCCGTTTATTAGTTTATACGCGTATAACCTTGATCCTGATTGGGAATATTTATTAATCGGATTAATAAATCAAATTTATATAATGGGCTTTTGGTAAATTATATAAACCGCTTCCGCTAATATTTTGATACCATGATTCCCGTTAGTCCCCAAACTCTACTATCTTATAAAAGAAAAATAACAGACGTGTGTATTCCGTTGTAAGCGTCTACTATTTAATTTTTCTGTATCTCACTTCTCTTAATATAATCATTATATCATTAACCAAAAAAATTTATATGGATACCTATTTTTTATTTGAATATAACTTTTTTTATAACCAAGTTAATTATATACTTAATTTGTAACAATTCTTGGCATTGTTGCTTGTACTCTATGTATTGAAGTTTGTATGATGGTTTTAAAAAAAACCTTATTGAATCATAATTGGCATTGTTGTTTGTACTCTATGTATTGAAGTTTGTATGATGGTTTTAAAAAACCTTATTAAATCATAAATAAGCAACAATTATGTTTTTTTATAGAGTTGTGCCCTTAGCATGAAGAGTTTTAAAAAAATGATTTTTCACTTTGATGCCCCATACTTTTCATCTTTTTGCAAGTTTTTCGTTTTACATTTCGTTCTATATTCTATATTTTGCAAGCTAACACGCCGCAACGTACGTGGGAGGTTCAACGTTTTTTCGTCAATATTTTCCCGTTTGACAGGCCCATAACAACACGTCTATTTTTCCCTGTTTGGCAACGCGCCGGTCCTAGACCATCTTAGTTATTTCTTTCTATGTTTTACGTTTCGGTCTAATTTCTTCACATTAACACGCCGCATCGGGCGTACGTGGTTCAAATATTTCACTTTACTTTTCATTCGGTGTTATTTATTTTCTTTTTAATTTATTTTGTTTTTACGAGTTTTCTAGTGTTGGTGGTCACCGACAGTGGTGTAGTATTGGTACAACTTGGCATGTTTTTATGCCTCCGCCGCAACGCGGGGATGGTTTAATACTAGTTTAATATAAAAGTAATTATTAACTTTTTAAACAAATTTATATATTTTTACTTAAAACCTTCACCAAGTTCAAAAGAATTTTGGTTAAAACATTAAAAAATAAAGAATAATGATGATAATTGTTTTTATGAATAATTTTTAAAAAAGATTAAAAAAATTAATGTGGTGGGATGGTAAGAATAGTAAAATACAATATGTTAAATAAAAAAATAAATGTTATTAAGAAATCAAATTAAAAACCCAGTTGAAAGATATAATGTTTTAAAAATTAATTTAACAAAATTTATAAGTATCACGTTCCTATCAAAAATAAAGGTTATTAAGAACTCAAAGTAAAAACTTCATGTTGTTTGCGGCCCCTCCTCTCCGACTCGGAGAGTAGGTGGTTTTCGCGTGTTGTCTAATGAAGTTCACTTTAAAAAGAATCCTCTTATACTAGTTATGTGACAACTGGCACAAAACCTGTAATTTCCGTACAGTTTTAAATATTATTTATTTTCTGCAATTATGTGCTTAAATGTCAACATTGTCTGATTACATGCTGTACATGTAAATTCATGCATGTTTTATACTTCAAATATTGCTTTATGCATTACTTTTAGCGTTGCGTCAGAAAGACTAGTAAACTCACCGGTAAGACACACTGTGTCAGCAGTTCTGCAGAAATCAGTCAGATAATAGAATTAGGGCCTAGGAGTAGGTCCAACATCTAAAATACATTAAAACTCAAGTGTGGATACAAGGATTAACATATAAACTTTCCGGAAGCTAAACTATGCATTAAAAGACACCCGGAACACACTTTAAATGAAGAATTCAGCATAAATCAGCACAATTCAGCTATAATCAGCTTTTAAACACATTAATATAATGTAGAATTTATGTTTATTGTCCAAAATAACTTACAAAGTGTTGGGAATTAAAACTGCCACAAAAAGTGCTTCATACATAGTGAAACTGTGCAATTCAGCACTTTAACGAACCGTAACGAACCGAACAACCGGACAATAACCGGGATATCAAAATTTGACTAGAAGTAATGTTTTTATGATATTAAACTAGTATTGATGCTGGAACACCTTAAAAATCATAAAAACACCTAAACACACCTAAACTAACGTAAACCTTACCGTTTGCACTTTAAACCCTCAACTACCAAAATTTTACACTTTACCCCCCCTTCACCATAACCGGCCCTATGGGCCCCACACAACTATATTTACTTTTAGTAACCTTGTCCCGTAACTAAATGGCATAATATCTATAAGAAGATCATGAGGTTAGAACTTTTGCTTATAAAGACCATTAGGAAGATGACATTGTCCACTACACCAAAAATTCATCTTCTTCCTCTCTTGTGCTCTCTTTGCTCTCGGCTCAACACACACACACACACACATACACATCCATTTTCAAGTTTCAATCATTCAATCCAAGGTGATCTAGAGGTGTATGGAGGCCATTTAGGAAGGTGTATGGTGCTAGAACTTGAAGGACCACCTTGTGGAGCTTTTAAACCTCTCATTTTCTTCCTTGATCATCTTCTTCATTCTTGTGCCACTTTTCTAGCCATTAGAGCTAGTAGTAAGCTTCTTGATCACTAATTTAAGTCATGTTTATGTTATGTACAAGATTCACCATCTAAACAACTTAACTTCTGATGTTAAAAATAAGAAGATCTAACATATTCATGAAGAAAATAAGTGATTACATGGATTTTTGGTATATGCAATGATGTTGTTGATGTTATATCTTGTGTATATGTTTAGATCATGTATGTTAAAGCTTAGATCTAACAAGTTTAAGCATGGATCTTGAAGGATCCATGGTTAAACTTGAAGGTGAACATATGAAGCCTAATGTGAACTTGAAATATGAATTTTTATGCATAAACTTGTAATCTTGATGTAATAAAGTGTGTGTAGAACTAATTTTTGAAACTAAATCTCATGAAAAGTTTGTTAAAAGTTTAACACGAAGCTTGTTTTTGAAAGATCTAAGGTTATTAAGCATGGATCTTGAAAGATCCATGGTTAAATATAATGTTAAAAATGATGATCTTTCTAATAAACATAAAAGTGGTTTTAGAACATGATTTACAAACTTTAAAGATCATTAAACTCATGGATGAGTTGGTTAATGAAATAAACTTTCATAAAAAGTTTGTTAAAATACTAAAGAACACTTATTTTTGGAAAGATCATAATATGTTAAGTGTAGATCTAAAAGACTACACATTTTTAACAAGAAATAAGTTCACCATGATGTTTCCACTACAAAAAAAATGCCATTTAGTGTCATACAAAATGTGCCACAAAAACCAAATAAGTGCCACTAAAGACCTATATAGGAATGGGCGGCACACAAGAAAAGTGCCACTAGAAGTTTTGACGCTAAAGCCTTTTAGTGGCAGTTTTTTGATATGCCGCACAAAGTTTTTGGGCTTTTAGTGGCACTTTTTAATATGTCACAACAAACTACTTAGCTTTTAGTGGCATATTTTTGTGTCACTAAAAACTTTTTAATGGCATTTTTTTCACAATAATTAATCAAATTAAATTAAATGCCAATACACACATTTATTACATTAATTTAAATTATAACTTATTTACAACATAAAATAACAATAAAACAGTAAAAATGTGGAAATCATAATATCATCACTTCATTTAAATGTTGGATCGTCTTTCAAACATTCCAAATGTTTACAAACAAATATCTACTAAGCAACATAAGTGCATAATTGCTATTAGTTTTACAAAATTGCTGAATAATCCTAGATGTGCTTTAATTTAGTCAAAGTGGTGTAACTACTCAGGAATAAGCGAAACTTTTAATTAGAAAATATAAACAATAATTATGCTTAAAGTATTGTGTAACATCAAATAAAATCTCCAAGCAAGGAAATAAAAACTACAATAAACAGAAAAGCATGCAAATAACATAGAATTAGCAACCTCAAGGCTAAGATGTTACTTGCAAACCAAAAGTATGAATGTCATGAATCGAACTAATATAAAACAGTAGCACCTGATGATAAGCACCACATAAAACTTACCTGATGTGTCGCCCCTCTGCCCATTAGCATATGCTTAGTTTACTTTAATATGTTGAGCAAACCTAAAAAAACACTGATAAAAAGTGGTGACATAAGATACCTCTAGTAAAAACACTTACAAATGCCTACCATTTAAAGATAATATAGCAAGTGCGGCTAATCTATAGTAAAAACACTTACGAATGCCTACCATGTGAAGTCTCTCCAGAGGTCTTGAAACTGAATTGACTTGCTTGTTAGGGTGTGACTTTTTCTTCTGCTTGCCTTTGACGCAGCTAATGCACTCCCCTTCCAGATGAAAACCTTTTACATGAACTCTAGTAACCAAATCATTGTGCACCAAGTGATTCATTTTTCTAAGATGTATATGACCCATTTTCCGTTGCCACAATCTTGATTCCTTTTCCGTTGCTCTGGACACAAAACAATGAGCCTGACCCGTGGTTGTAGTAGCTACGCTCATATCCAACACGTACAGATCATTAACTCTTGGTACCCTCATGATAATCCATTCTTCAGGGATAACAAATCCTGGTTTCAAGATCAAACATTCTTTGTCTGTGAAGTGAGTGGTATACATCCTGTCACAGATCTGCGAGATACTCAGCAGATTATTCTCCAGCTCAGCAATGTAGTTAACTCTTTCAAACGTAACAATCCCATTGGATAACGTTCCTTCACCAACAATTCTACCACCTTGATTACCCGCAAAACCTACATAACCTCCATTGAAATTTCTAACATCGTACAGCAATGCAGTCTTCCCTATCATGTGTCGAGAAGCTCCACTATCCATAATCCATCGCGAAACGAATCTCGGAAGTTCCTACACATATCACAAATTGATTTAAAAACATATTTCAATAAAGATGCCGATTCATGCTTCGCGATTACCAACAAGGAAGCTCCGGCAAGTCAGATTTTTCAAATGAAGAAAATATCCACCCAAGCCTGACCAGCCTTGGGTGATATCGTGTTATCTTCAACTTTCCCATTTTGTTTCTTACAATTTTTAGCCTGAAGTGGTGGAAAGTTTGCATCATCCACAATTGGAACTGAATTCACCACCTTTTTCACTTGTGGAGTTGAAGTTTGTTTCTCTGTTTTAGGCTTCCAAATTTGTTGAGGTGACGCAACCCGCTTGTAAAACTTGTCGTTTTTAGTTACCACATTTTTAGCAGGTTCAGTTTTAATTTTAGGGTTTTCATTTTTCAAGATCTTTTTCACAACAATCAATGAAGCTTTTCCCTTCACATCAACTTTCTCTTTCTGAATCTTCACAACTTCAGTCTTAGGCTTCAAGTTGGTACACTTTCATGCAATATGTCCAACTTGATTACATTTGAAGCATGTTCGAGTGTCAACTACTCGACTTGTACCTTCAGACTGAGGCTGTGAAGCCTTTTTCTCAAAGAACTCTTTGTTTGATTTCGAAAAAATCTTTGACTCTTCATCAGAAAGTGAACTTGAACTGTTCACAAACACTTTCTTCTCAACAAACTTCTTGTTTTGAGCATTTTTCTTTTGATAATTTTTACCACCCTGATAACCACCCGACCGTCTGCTTCGATTGTTGTTATAAAAACGTGGTGGAACAACGGGCTTCTTGTAGTAAGCTTTATCATTTTCAAAATTTATTTGCCTTTTTGTTTGGTTTAAGCTTTCAATTTCCGACAACTCAATCTCAACCAGTTTAAAAACATTTCTCAATTTGTTCACATTAACATTCTCCAGAGGAAACTCAGAATCCGAATACAACTTATCTGATCCCGACATCTTGTACATGACAAGAGTAGGTCCTTCATTTAAGTTGTGTTTGGACTTTGGTTTCGGAATGTATTTGTCCAGAAAACACTCATCATCCTCAACTGAATCACTATCAGACTTCAAAACACTTTCAGCTGTGCTTTTAACAATCTCAGTCTGAACACTATCATCAGATGATGAAGAAGAAAATTGTAACATCCCGAAAATATAAGTTCATAAAATTTACAATTTATTTGTAAATAAATTAGTAAAATAAACTAACTAGGGGTGACACTAACCTAGTTAGATAATGACTAGTGAGTAGTTAAAGGACAAAAAGGGGACTAAAGAAAATTAGAGGGACCAAAAGGGATTAAACTAAAATTTAGTTTAATAAAACATGAAAAATAGAAATCTCAAACACACATACGTGTGTGAGATCGACCAGACAAGAGCAGGGGGCGACCAAGTTCATCAAAACCCTAGTTGAGCATAAAATCTCTAAATTGAAGGATCAAACTCAGTCCAAATCAAAATCCGAACATAGATTAGTGATCCTCATCACAAGGGGGTTACAAGGTATGTAAAATTTGGTGTTAATTCTCTGTTTGAAATTCTCATGAAATTGGGAAATCTGAAATTTGATGATGCATGTTTGTGATTTGGTTAACTTAGTGATCACATGGTGTCTAGGAGTAAAAACCTAGACAATAACATGTGAAATTATGGCAAATTCCTGAAATTCTCATGAACACCATGAAGGTGATTCATGGGTTTTGTGGAAAACTAGTAAACACTAGGGTTTAGAAGGATTATTCTAGTGTGATTTGGTCATAGAAAGCAATTTCTGAAATTATGATGTTTAAAAGTTACATGAAGGCTTTATTGATGAATAAGTTTAGCTTAATAGCAAACTATGAACTTGAAACATGAATGATATAAAATTCTGCCCGATAGGTGTTCGCATAAATGCCTCAAAGAAGACTTAAATCTGAAAATTTGAGTTAACCGTATGATTGTGATGTCTAGGCAAAATATGCGAATTGTGAATTAAAAGGAGTTCTAAACGTGTTTTCGTTGAACTCAATAGGCAAAGAATCCGGATCGTCAAGCGGACAAGCCGGAGCGGATACGCGTTTGAAGGGTGTGCTCTAAAGGTACGCGACTTGTCGTCTCGTTACATTTATGTTGATAAGCCTAGTCGTAAATACGTTAATGTTGTTATAGCAAAAATAGTTGCGTTTGGTGAGCCTAGGAAGTGATGGAATTCACTCGATAAACCAAACGGGTCAAAATAAATAGTTGGGTAATTATGGTTAGAAAGCAATGTCGACGAATTATGAAGGTATGTAACTTGACCCGTTACATTTATTAGATTTGATGATTTTAATGTGTAACTAAATCTTTGAATAAGAGTTGTTTTGAAATAAGCGATGAAGTCGTATATTGATTGATTGATTAAATTCGGTTGGTACTCGTTGGTAGTCGTCATAGAGGAGGACTCCTTAGACGAGCCAAACGGGTCAAATAATCTAGTAAAACATGATCGAGGCTCCGGAATATGAGGGAATGTTCTTTGATTTTGCTTAATATATAACATGTTTGAGTCACTAGAATCTGATGTAGTGGTTTGTTAGAAAAGTAAATTCCAGGAGTTGGGTTTGAGTGAAATGAACAAAACAAACGAGACATGGAATTTCCAGGTACCACCGTAAATTACGGTAGTACCGTAATTTACGGTAAAGATCATATATTGTTACGATGTGGGTCTCCTGGTTTACGGTGACCAGAAATCTCCAGGTCTCACCGTAAATTACGGTGATACCGTAATTTACGGTGGATCCAGAATAACTTATATATATTTTTGTTATTTTTAATGTGACGTCAAACCTTGGAATTATGTTATATTATATCGTTAAAACTAATGATTTTAACGGTTTGATCATAGGTAACAAGATGGATCTTACGGATGGCGATCAAGCACATGATGAAGAACCGAACACTACATTTTGAAGCTTCCGCAATGTTTTAAATCTTTAGTAGTATTATGTATGGGTTGTAAACATTATTAAACTACTTTTGAAATGTTTTAACTTAGCCACTAGTTGACTAAGGTTGATGTACTTATGAGTTCCGTTAACGAATACTTTGTCACTTAATCAATATTTTGGATAAGATGGTGTATTTTACTATTAAAATCAAGTGATAAATAGAAGGGTGTTACAAGTTGGTAATCAGAGCTTAAGGTTGTCAACAAAGTGTTCGGTTCAAGCTTGATCGATCGTCCGGTAAGGATTAATTATTCATGTTAGTAGATCTTATCCTATTTAAATGAAAGAGATGGAAATTAATGTGCATGGGAAGAGTGCGTTAATACACTCAAACCCGGAAAGTGCACTAAATGAGAACGGTCAAAGCAAGTTACGAACTTGGCTAGACCGAAGCAAACAAAGTTATGTTATAAATGAGATGTTTAATAATTGATGTAAACATTTCTTGGAAATTAATGTGCATGGGAAGAGTGCGTTAATACACTCAAACCCGGAAAGTGCACTAAATGAGAACGGTCAAAGCAAGTTACGAACTTGGCTAGACCGAAGCAAACAAAGTTATGTTATAAATGAGATGTTTAATAATTGATGTAAACATTTCAGTTTCAAGACATCCGGTAAGAGTTACTTATAATTGAGATTAAACAATATGAAATATGCGAAAAGTGTATGGGGGGAGTGTATAAATACGCTCGAACCTGGGAAATACACTAAGTAAGAAAGGTAAGGCAAGATATGTACTTGACCAAACCGAAGGAAAATAACACATTACTTATGACTAAGTGAGTGTGATATAAATTCCGTATAATAAGATGGAAATGAATTAAATAAGTATTGATTAACCATTATGGATGTTTCAGTTAAAGAAATGTCTGCAGTAACCAGAGATGATTCGGCATCTCAATTGACTGAGCAAATGAAAGCTAAGATTTCTGAGGCAGTCGGAAAAGCTCTGGAAAATAGTCTATCACATTATATTGATAGATTACAAACCACAATCGTACCGGTGGTGGATGGTATGATGGCTGAATTGAAAGACACCATATTACAAGAAATAGAAGAGAGGAGGGTATTGGATATGAATCCAAGTTCCATAAAGAAGTCCAAGTCTAATAAAGCTCCCAAGAGAGGAGTTACAAAAACTGTGTTACATCAGTGCAAATTTTGCGGAAAAATTCACAAGGGCACGTGTGGTAAGCCAAGACACAAGAAGTCTAAACGTCCAGAAAGGCTTGGAACCAAAGACGCAACTGACACAATGTCTGATGCCCAGAAGTCAAGGACAAGGTCGTTTTATATAACAGCCGCAGAGGCTAAAACTGAACCCGATATCATTTCAGGTATGTTTCTTGTAAATTTAATTTAACACAAATTTATCCGATGCGAGTGCGAATGATAGTTGCATAAAGGCATATATGAGTAATGAATTGGGAGAATTATGTAAAAGAAATACCTATATGAAGGTATATATATATATGTAGATAAGAAAATAAATAATGGAGAGTATGTGAAACCGAGGTAAAAGTAATCTCGGTAAATATTTCAACGGGAAGGAGTGCATGTACACTCGAACCCGGGAATGCAATGAAAGACAAGTGTCATAACGGGAAGGAGTGTGCGTACACTCGAACCCGAGAACTTAACGCAGTGAATAAATGTTGGGTTGGGAAGGAGTGTAATTACACCCGAACCCGGAAATTGTATTAGTAGCGAATGGCAAGGGCAAGGTTGTACACTTGGTTAAACCAAATAAACGATACATATTATTCGCCACTACGAATAAGAAAGTATCGTCAAATGCGAATTTAGAAAATTGGGTATGGGTAACCATCCAAGTAACATATTATTAACCAAACCCGTATGAGGAAGAACAATAATTACATTGATAAGTGTAGTTGAATAAAAGATTAGTAAAATAAACATATTAGAAGTGTTAGAACGAAAACGGGTAAACCCCAAGAGCTATATAACGATAGCAATGGTTTTACCTAACAAGGCCTAAGAAATGAACCCTCGGGACATTAATAAAAGAGACGGTGATGCAGATTAAAAGTTAAAAGACTCAGATTAAGAGTTATGACTAAAGGACGATGAAATTTTGCAAAACAGGAATTTCGATAGTTTTGTTCAACTATTCCAATGTTGGACGGGCTTGAATAAAGTATAGTACTTGATATTTCAAGTAAGTGCTAACCGAATAGTGAAAGTGCGAAATATTAGTAAATCTACGTGATAGGTCGTAAAAGATTATGGAAAGGAAAACGCAAACCAATAAAACCGGGGGTGTTAAAAACATTAAGATAACGAACCCGGTAACGGGTTGAAAGGAAGTAGAGGCATAAACCAAATAACGGCATGAGTAAAATAAACCGACATGAAGGACACATAAGAAGTCATAGAGTCGGAAAGATTATAGGAAGGAAAATGAGTGTAGCCATAGACTAAGGTCAAGGTAAAACTAAACATGGCGTAACGTGATCACGGACACAAAAGTAATATAGAATGTAATCACGTTATAGTGTAAATGACTAGATATGGAAGTACAAACACGCAAAGAGGGCCGATGACGGCAATATTGCATACTCGAATGACGAGGTATGAGGTAAAATGGTGACCAATTAGTTTGGGCAATAAAACAAGTTGTAGCCTAATTAACATTGTGACCTAGGTAGAGCGCTTGTTAATATAAAACTAGCGTCAAGTAAGTATGGCTTATACTAGACTTATATTTTAGAATAATTCTCTATCGTATTGGTTACGAATAAGATGAATACATAGTTGAGGTATGACGTTTTGGCGTGTAGACGTACGGAACAAGATAGTTGAGCATGACAAGAAACCATGTGGAGGGTTTTAAAAGAGGTTAAATCGGTAATTCGATCATTTTATGGCAAATGGAAAAGGAATTTTTAAATGAGTACCTTATAGGGTAAACCAAAACAAACAATAATGGCAAAACGGTAAATTGGTCACGCGTCGACCATAACTGTTGGTTTTAAAAAGACACTTATGAAGTATGCCTTGATAGGCCGAAAAGTGTTAAGTAATGAATTAAAAGTAAAACGACCGCCCGATGTAAATCGGAGCGAGTCATATAGTCGAGATCAAAATACATGTCATCTCGCTAATAAAATCGGTCATTTAGACCAAACGGGTCAAAGGGTGAAGATACCACCTTTTAATAATGGCGACTAATGATTCTTGTCGAGTTATATGATTTCAGGAATAAATGTAGAAATGATAATTGCATCGCTATTATTTAGCGAATATTATAGCAAGGCATTAAAACAGGTCAATACATTGACCCGAGCCAGGTATGTGTAATGGAGTAATTACTCATTTAGAACGTAAGGTTCAATGAGCCTTAAATGAAGTCTTAGATGGACAATGGGTTACTTAAATGGGTAAACCGAATGTTTTAAAAGGGGGTCGGGCGTGTCGAAAAGCATAATGATTTTTTTCAAACAAGATCATAACTCAAAAGAAGAATTATGGGTCAAACATGCTCTCAAAAGACCTTGTAGTAATTGAAAGACTAAAAAGGACCAAAATGCCCTTGTTAGCTAATTCGAACAAACAACCTTTAAAGGTTGTTTGGAAATGAGTTTTATGATAGGTAAATACTTAGAATAAGTATAGAAGCCGAAAGAGATATTATATTAGTCAAATGGCACTATTTGAGTTTTTGCCGTAAAATAATGATTCGAGATGTAAAATTTGGTTTATATAGGTCACCACATTAAACCCACCGTAAATACAGTTGTGGTGGGAGATTATAGGATAAGAAATGTGGTGATAGAATGCTAGAAGCAATTGCGAAACAAACAAATTGATCAAGTCAAGATCAAGTAGGAGCATAGGAAAGGTTCAGACTCTACGTGGGAGTCTGAAGAGGAGATGCGACGTCTCTACCCTACATTATTTGGTACGTACTTCGGTTTCGGGGACGAAACCCTTTTAAGGGGGATGGACTTGTAACATCCCGAAAATATAAGTTCATAAAATTTACAATTTATTTGTAAATAAATTAGTAAAATAAACTAACTAGGGGTGACACTAACCTAGTTAGATAATGACTAGTGAGTAGTTAAAGGACAAAAAGGGGACTAAAGAAAATTAGAGGGACCAAAAGGGATTAAACTAAAATTTAGTTTAATAAAACATGAAAAATAGAAATCTCAAACACACATACGTGTGTGAGATCGACCAGACAAGAGCAGGGGGCGACCAAGTTCATCAAAACCCTAGTTGAGCATAAAATCTCTAAATTGAAGGATCAAACTCAGTCCAAATCAAAATCCGAACATAGATTAGTGATCCTCATCACAAGGGGGTTACAAGGTATGTAAAATTTGGTGTTAATTCTCTGTTTGAAATTCTCATGAAATTGGGAAATCTGAAATTTGATGATGCATGTTTGTGATTTGGTTAACTTAGTGATCACATGGTGTCTAGGAGTAAAAACCTAGACAATAACATGTGAAATTATGGCTAATTCCTGAAATTCTCATGAACACCATGAAGGTGATTCATGGGTTTTGTGGAAAACTAGTAAACACTAGGGTTTAGAAGGATTATTCTAGTGTGATTTGGTCATAGAAAGCAATTTCTGAAATTATGATGTTTAAAAGTTACATGAAGGCTTTATTGATGAATAAGTTTAGCTTAATAGCAAACTATGAACTTGAAACATGAATGATATAAAATTCTGCCCGATAGGTGTTCGCATAAATGCCTCAAAGAAGACTTAAATCTGAAAATTTGAGTTAACCGTATGATTGTGATGTCTAGGCAAAATATGCGAATTGTGAATTAAAAGGAGTTCTAAACGTGTTTTCGTTGAACTCAATAGGCAAAGAATCCGGATCGTCAAGCGGACAAGCCGGAGCGGATACGCGTTTGAAGGGTGTGCTCTAAAGGTACGCGACTTGTCGTCTCGTTACATTTATGTTGATAAGCCTAGTCGTAAATACGTTAATGTTGTTATAGCAAAAATAGTTGCGTTTGGTGAGCCTAGGAAGTGATGGAATTCACTCGACAAACCAAACGGGTCAAAATAAATAGTTGGGTAATTATGGTTAGAAAGCAATGTCGACGAATTATGAAGGTATGTAACTTGACCCGTTACATTTATTAGATTTGATGATTTTAATGTGTAACTAAATCTTTGAATAAGAGTTGTTTTGAAATAAGCGATGAAGTCGTATATTGATTGATTGATTAAATTCGGTTGGTACTCGTTGGTAGTCGTCATAGAGGAGGACTCCTTAGACGAGCCAAACGGGTCAAATAATCTAGTAAAACATGATCGAGGCTCGGAATATGAGGGAATGTTCTTTGATTTTGCTTAATATATAACATGTTTGAGTCACTAGAATCTGATGTAGTGGTTTGTTAGAAAAGTAAATTCCAGGAGTTGGGTTTGAGTGAAATGAACAAAACAAACGAGACATGGAATTTCCAGGTACCACCGTAAATTACGGTAGTACCGTAATTTACGGTAAAGATCATATATTGTTACGATGTGGGTCTCCTGGTTTACGGTGACCAGAAATCTCCAGGTCTCACCGTAAATTACGGTGATACCGTAATTTACGGTGGATCCAGAATAACTTATATATATTTTTGTTATTTTTAATGTGACGTCAAACCTTGGAATTATGTTATATTATATCGTTAAAACTAATGATTTTAACGGTTTGATCATAGGTAACAAGATGGATCTTACGGATGGCGATCAAGCACATGATGAAGAACCGAACACTACATTTTGAAGCTTCCGCAATGTTTTAAATCTTTAGTAGTATTATGTATGGGTTGTAAACATTATTAAACTACTTTTGAAATGTTTTAACTTAGCCACTAGTTGACTTAGGTTGATGTACTTATGAGTTCCGTTAACGAATACTTTGTCACTTAATCAATATTTTGGATAAGATGGTGTATTTTACTATTAAAATCAAGTGATAAATAGAAGGGTGTTACAAAAATGTAACATCAATTGAATCTGGAAGTTTTATTTCATTCTCATCTTCAATATTAACCAACCCTGATTGTTTTTTTGAATAATTGTCTAGAACTGGTGGTGGAACTTGATGAAAACCCACCCCGGTTCCATCAGAGCATACATCTCCGCCTGCTTTGTTTTTCCCGATGGGTTTGGGAACAATGTGTTGTAAAACAAAGCTTGCGGAGTTGTAACTGGTTAATTTCAGATTTATGCGCTCATTCTCAATCTTAGCTTCTTCAAATTGAAGCTTCAACTTAGCAATCTCATCAAGTTGCTTGTTGATTAATTCTTCTTTTACCCGAAGCACTCCCGACAAAAGATTATTTTCCTTAATTGTCTTACTATTTCTGTCATCAGCATCTTTAACCGTGCGTTTAAGCTTCTCAAATTTTTCTGAAATCTGACAATTTTCAAGAACTAACTGTTCATTTTCTTTCCTAACTTTTCTTTGTCAATTTTATCATTTTCAATTTTGTCAGTTAATTCTTTTACTCTGTTGTTTGAAGCTTTCAACATTTTATCATGGTTAAGGATCTGATCCTCAACACTTCTGACTCTATCAGTCAGATCATCAATTTTCTTACCATTGAGATAGGTGATTGTACTACAAACTTTGCACTCTTTGATGCAATTAATGCAGTCAACATCACCTTTGACTTTCTTACCTGACTCAGTCGTTGACGCATTTGAACTGACCTGGCTTTTAGACTCAGATACGGACTTAGAGTCTACCTCAAGTGCCTTAGCAGCCAGCACCTTGTCAGCCATCTTTCCCAAGTTTTCAGCTGTCAACTCTTGTCTCGTGTCAATGATTCCATCATCAATTTTCTTTGACTTTTCTTCTTTTTCTTTCTCTTCTTTCTCTTCTCCGCTTCCCCACCATTTTCTTTGCCAAACTCTTCTTCATCAGCAATTTGTTGAATTATGGTTTCAAAATCGAGGGTGTTATGATCAATAGCAATGTTTCCCATGGGGTTAAGATAACATTCTCTGTCTGAATCCCATCTCTTCGCTCTTTTTGCTTCAGTATAGATACCAGATATTCTGATCATTCTGTTTTGAGCTAACATCTTTCTGTGGCCATACTTCTGTTCTTCATTTCTGTTGTCTTTAAAAGGAACAGGTTCAACAGACTTTGCTATAAAAGCATATCCAACCGCATCCTCCTCTGGTAGCAACTTGCTCCAGTCGAAACCTTCATCGTCATGAATCACAGCAAGAGCTCTGGATTTCTCTTTGTTATCCTCAAGCTGCTTCATTCTTGGCGGTTCTGATTTATTCTGATGATAAATCGCTCTCTTGTAGTAATCTTCTTTGAACGGATTTTCAGAATCATCAGCATAAGCATTTCGGCATTCACGCTTAAAGTGACCTTTCTGTTTACACTTGAAACATGTCACTTTAGACTTGTCAAAGCCTAACTTGGTAGATGGTCCACCAATAGACTTTCTTCCTGTTATCTCCATGAAACGCTGTGCTCTTCGAACTGCACTGGCCATACACCACCTTATGTCGATCAATTCCATCTCCTCAGGATCAATTTGATCATAGTCTTCCTTTGTCAGGTTGGTGTTCCCTATCTTGCCTGCCACAAGGCTTTCATACGACTCTAGCACAGAAGCTAAGAAAACCATCTGTTGCTTTGTAGACTCCTCGCTGAAGTTTTGTGCGTTCTTTAAATCCATAGCGATGTTCCATTGAAATAGGTTCTTTGCATCTGATTGATTTGAAGTTGACGAAGAACCACTGTGAAATCCACTGCTTGAACTCTCTTTGCTAGATATGTTGGAATTTTCAGCAGGAAAAGTTATCTTGGGAGACGTATTCTTGGGAATCATGCTTTTTGGATAATACAGCTCCAAGTTCTGTTGATATGACGAGTGATTGACTTTGTGTGTTTTCTTTATCTCCAGCTCGTGACTCCCTAGTCTTTCAATCAACAGATCAACTGTAAGATCCTCAGATTTGATCGTATTCTTCAACATCAATGCAAAGTATTGCCAATCCATCTCATCTGGCAACGAGTCAAACAATTTGTCGACTAGCTCTTCTTGAGAATATAAAATCCCATGTCTCGCCAGCTCCAACTTCAAGTGCCCAAACCTCTTAATAATCTTACAAACTGATTCATTTTTTAAACAACCAAGTAAATCAAACTCTTTTCTTAGCAATTTCTTTTTGTTTTTCACTATTTCTGCACTACCCAAGCATTTTACTTCTAACTTTTTCCACAGATCTTTAGCATTGGTGTATTCGATCAAAGATATTATATCTTCTCGGACAGACTGAAACAGCAATGCGATGCACTTTTGCTCGGCAACAAACGCTTCTATTTCTTCAGTTGTTGTCAAATTTTTACCATTTTTGCCTCCATCACTGTATCCATTCTTTAAACTCTTCCAGATGGGATAAGCAAAGGCCTTTAACCATTCTTCAAATTTCTTGGCCCACCGACTGTACTCTTCGATTGCCATCAACTTCGGGGGTTTGTTATATGTTTCGTATGCACTTTCCACACCTAAGGTATCCGATAAAGTTTTCTTCGCATTCGGCGTGCTCTCATTGGTGTTGCTAGAAGTATCATCTCCAGAGTTTCCAGCAAAGGCATACATATCACTAAACGGATTCATGAATAGATCATCCATCTTTCACGTACCTGAAAAATCAACAAACACTTAGAAAATTTTTGAAATTTTGAAAAATAGCAAATTCAAGCGGAATAAGTTCGAAGCGGAATCAGCTTCAAGCGGAATCAGCAAGATCAGCCTTTTCAAGCGAAATATCTT
The DNA here is from genome assembly GCF_002127325.2 of Helianthus annuus. NCBI lineage: Eukaryota > Viridiplantae > Streptophyta > Magnoliopsida > Asterales > Asteraceae > Helianthus > Helianthus annuus. The sequence continues at coordinate 6,356,917 of NC_035446.2, read as the reverse complement.
ATTTCGCTTGAACTTTCAAGCGGAATAAGAATTCAAGCGGAATAAGAACAATATTTTCAAGCGAAATATGATTTAATCTAATTTCGCTTGAAATTACACAAGTATTTCAAGCGGAATCAGATTTTTGAGCGAAATCAGACACACTTTTCAAGCGGAATAAGCTTTTAATGAGGTTTCGCTTGAAATTTTTCAAGCGGAATCTGATGACGTCAGCATTTTCGAACTGATTTTCAAGCGGAATTAGTTTGTTTTGACTGATTTTGTTCGAATTAAGGTCCAAAACTCTCAGGGATTAGTTAGCACTATGTTTCGCTTAATATATGTCAAATCAGGCCATATTGAATTATGTTCAAATCAGAAAAGAAGGTGTAGAAGTGTGAGAATCTGAAGAAATCAAGCTGAATTGGTATGAACTCCTCGTCCTGAGCTCTGATACCACTTGTTGGATCGTTCCGGTGACCCTAAACAGACAAGTTAAGTAGTTCATCATCATTTACAAAGGCGGAATCAATGCAAACAAAGTCAAACAGCTTGTTACTTTTCAATTCCTTTCTATTACTGATTTTCTGAGCCTTTACAATGATTTCTGACTAAAATCCGGTAGCACCTCGACTCAATACACAAGACCTGATTCCGCTCGAACTGTTACAAATGTGTAACACCTCGAAAATTTATGTCCAATAATGTATTGACACGTGTCATAAGCTTTGAACGTGTGAAAGATTACGTATGAAGGACTAAAGTTGACAAACAAGAAAAGTATGTGAATGTAAGGGTTCAAAATGTCAACAATGAATAAATATGTCTTTCAATAACCCTACATGATGTTTATATCCTTAAACGAATAAATCATGGATCATACGAAGCTAATTGTGAAAGAAAGTGAGGAATAACAAACTACAGGGGCTAAATGTGTCAACATGTTTAAAGTATACCTCTGAGTGATCTTTTAGCGGACCCGAAGCTTTGTAATGATAAATTATACTCACAATAATATGTGATAAAAATTTCACAAGGTTTCGATTAAGTATGAGAAAGTTATGACAATATTCGTATACAAGGGGTTAAAAGCGTCAAACTGCAAAAGCATGTCAATTCGTAGGGTATCGAACCTTCCGGAATATGACCATGAGTTAATTATACTCTATATAAACTTTGTATAGCTTAGATATAGGCTTAGAGGTGTTTGGTGCGCAAAAAAAAAACTTTTAGGTCATGCAGGGACTAAAAGTGTCAAAAAGTGCACAAGTTTGCATTTTCGCGCATATCTTGCATTCTGAATATCCCCGGACACCCAAAAATTTATGTAAGCACTAAAATATTTTATTTTAGTGTTTGGCTTGATAAAATTCCATTCGTCGCGTAATTTGGATCGTTTTTAGCGTCCGTCCGCATTTCGTCGTAATTAGCCGAACAACGGGGCCGTACGACCAAACGAACCGACATCCGGCATATTTTTGAGCATGTTTCATGTTCCCTATGCTTAGGCATCATTGTAGAGCCTTAAAAATGGTTTAACGGGCCTCAAATGTGTCGGGAATGACAACTATCAAGTGCAGGGGCCAAAAGTGACAAGTTCTGAAACTGGCCATGTGCAGGTCAGGTCCTTACGGACCGTATGAAGGACCTTACGGTCCGTAAAGCATTTCCAGCAACCAGAATTTGAAAACCAGCCTTGGTTTTGCTCTTGTCTCTCAATCCTTGAATCTAGGGGCTGCCCATTGTTTTGTAAACTATGGGTAATAGGTGTATGGCTCAGATTTGATCACGGTTTACGAGGAACGATCCTAACGGTTCTCAAAAACCTATATATACCCCCTTGGTTTTGGGTTTCACTTGCACCATTCATTCCATTCTGAATTCTCTGCAATCTTTGAGGGTCTTGAGCTTCTTGAGAACCTCATCCAAGTCCTTTGGACTTTTGTAAGTGATTCCTTTCCTGCTTAGTTATTTGTTTAGCGTTTAAACCGAAAAGTCAAGCGTTATCGATAAACACTTTGACTTTTAATCGGTTGAGCCATGGTTCGCGTTGAACATGGCTACGTGATCGTAATTAGGTAGGTGTTTAACCCTCTAAAGGCATCTCCTAATTACCACGTTTACTTAGTTTAATTGTCGGGTCAAATTAAAGTCAATCGGGTTTGTTTTAAATAAAATTCATAACTAAAGATATAAAATCTTTAAAATCAGTTTTGTCACGTTAATGACTTGGTAAATATTAGTTGATCATGTCTAAGCATGATTCAACCCGACAATTCTAAGTATAGGCTCGGTTCGCGACCGAAAGTCGCAAAGTTTGACCTTTGCTTTGACTTTCAGTTCTGACCCGAATTAGCTTGAGTTTATTTATGCCTTAGGGTCCTTTGTGACCATGTTGTATGATAGTATAACCTCCCAAAGTTATACTACTTGGTTCTTTAGAATTAAAGACCATCGCATGTTTCCATAATGCCTAAATGTGACCATAATCCCCTTTAATGTTAAAACAATATTTTTGAAGATGTGAAAGGACTAAAACCTTTATTACTGATCTATAAGCATGTCCATAAAATTTCACATCAGTTTGAGGTCTAGATTAGGAGATATGCTCATTAGCGTAATTAAGAAGCTTTTCGATAAATAAACCGTACGATTAGCATATAGCCTATCTAAACCCAATTTTTAATACCAAACTTATTACCCACTGATGTAATATAATATTTGGGATTATTGAAGATTTTTATTTATTTTTAGGCTGATCGTAACCTAGAGTTCTAAGCTTGATTCGGTAATTGCCGATTTTGCCCTTTTAGGCTATAAAATGAGTTTTACAAAACCTTTTGACCCCAAACCTTTTTATACGGATCTAATATGATAAATAAAGTATTTTGAGCCTTCTAGAATAATAAAAATATCAGCATCCCTTTGAGAACCCGGAAATAACTCAAAATCACCTATTTAAGCGTTTTTAACGCATAGTATATATTGAAACCATTTTAAATCTATAAGACTTGATACCTACTGATGTTTTAAGTAAATTTTCATACTTTAGCAGTAAGCAAAAGTCTTAAACTCAGAATTCTAGTTTTGACCTTTTTAAGCCTATGTGAAATTACCAAAATGCCCTTAAGATGCATAGTTTGGTTATAAGTGATAAATTTCACCTATAGGTTATACCTAAATGATATAACTTGGTAAATTAAGTATTTTTACTGATTTAATCAGACCCGAAACTCAGATTACTATCTAACCTCCTATATAACCTTTAAAATGACCAAAATACCCCTACGGGGCATAAGTTGGTTTTAAACTCATTTTCGGGCATAATGGAAGATATCCTACTGATATCACAACATATCAAAGGCATATTAACTTATGGAACATGTTCGTGACTCGTATGGTTACCCGTTACGCATGTTTCGCGTTCGGATCGGCTTATGCGACTAGTTTGCATGTATTAGCCGAAACGGGTCAAACCAAATCGTTATTATCTCAAAATCTAGAATGTGATTAAGTTACCCATATTAAACAAGCATACAAGCTTGTCGGGTCAAAACCATATTCTAAAACCGGTCTTCGCTTTATCATGCGTTTGAACCGTGTATTCCTTTTGAAAACTAACCGGTCTAAGTCTAAGCTTGATTAAAGACCCGTTAGGATTCTAATAGGTTATTAAAACCTTCGTTCCAGATTAGGAGCCTAGTAAAAGCTATCTGTACTTTCTGATTTGATATACGGCTGGGATTGAATTTATATTCAGCTCAGGTAAATACTCTTAACTTATTTTCCCTATACGGGCTTGGGATACGGTACTATAAAAGTACCGCTTGGTCGGGTGTATGTAGTCATTTAAATCGGATTGTGATTGATGTATTTACATAACCTGTTTGATATGTATTATTTGGTGTATGGCCCTTGCGGGTTAAATGACCATGTCCCGGATATCCTTGGCATCATTCATAGAAATGGCCACGACCTAAGCACGGGGTGTAGGCGTACACCTGACAGCTGCCTTATGTAAAAACTGGTATCCCACTGTAAGGAATCGACCTTGTGGGCATTATACCTGTGGTGTGTCAGTTAACTTAAGTCCGGCCCTACAAACCGGCCCTAATGGACGACAAATGAGTAAAACTGTATACAAGATTACTTTGATTAATTGTCCCAAGTTATAAAATATTTTTGCCAAAGTGCATTTAAATCAATTTTCAAACTCTTTTCAAAATGAGTCAGTTAAGTTGTATTTACCAGTGCAAACTGACGTATTTTCCAAAAAGGCTAAGTGCAGGTGCTAGACGAAATAGGCTGGCTACTCCAGGCATCATTACTCAAGTCTCGCAAGCTTTAGATGTCAAAGTCTGTTGAACAGTTTCCTTTTTATTTGATCCGCCTGTGGATCTGTTTCGACTGTGTTGTAATACTTAAACATTACATTTTGTTCAGTTGAAATAAATCTATATCTTTTGCTTCCGCTGTGCATTTATACGTTGTGTTGTTTGACTATGATGATATCAATGACGTCACGATACTCCCCACCGGGCCCACCGGTGACACGTGGAAAATAGGGGTGTGACAGGTTGGTATCAGAGCCAACGCTGAGTGAATTAAACACTAGCCTTTTGTGTTTAATCTCAGTTACACAACTGCACATTCTTGAGTCTAGACAAGAACTTAGGACTAATCCTTGTTTATTTTGTTCTATTTTGTTTCCTTTGTTATTTTATGATTAGCCCTTGCATGGGCAAGTCATTATGTTAGAAGTCCCGTTTAGGGCAACCACGTACTTGTTTAAATCTTAATAGGACGATTAGACTCCTATATTATAAGATCTACCATTATAATAAAGTGGCAAAATCTATAAAGGACAAGACCTAGCCATATGTCACCTTAAGACAGGGCCAAGATGGTAGTTCCACAAATAGATTCAGATCCTTGCATACATCTCAATTTAGGTTTGCTCTGCGTTATGTTAAAAAGAGAGTCTTAGGGGTAAAACCTAGCCACATGTCGTCTCAGACATGGCCAAGATGGTAGAACCTGTCTAAAAGATTCCAAATTTATGTTAACATCTGTAAGTATGTTAACATGCTGGGCAAATTGTGATGCAGTATAAATCACACAGGCCAACTTTGAAAATTGGGATTTATTTAAAATTCCCTGTAAGTAAAATAGCCATCCATTAAGGATGAAGTGCCTACGGGTAATAAATTTGAAAATTGGGATTTATTTAAAATTCCCTGTAAGTAAAATAGCCATCCATTAAGGATGAAGTGCCTACGGGTAATAAATAACGTCCTCTGGGACTAAGAGACATCAGAAGTCTGCAACTCACTGTCTAGGAAAGGTAATGAACTTTGATTCAAACCTTAAATACCTCGATCCTGTAAGAATCCTGGTTTATAAATTAAACTTGTCTACGTGACTAGGCCTTTTGTGCCATTATTAACTTATAATTTAGGGCTATAATGAAAATCCTGAATAAAATAAATATTATTCCTTTTCTGCCAGTATTTATATTAAAAAGAATCTCAAGGGGTATAACCTAGCTTGAATGTCATTAAAGGCATGGCTATGATGGTAAGACCTGTATAAGAGATTCAAATCCTTGTTAAACACCTGAAAACGTGTTAACACCCCTGACAACAGTGATGCGATAAAATCACATTTGTCATCCTTATATTAGGAATTTCCAAACCCCTCTTTTAGTCTAAATGATCAGTAGGAATCATGACTAATAAACGTCGAACATGATGTACACATCTAAACATCCATCTGGGATGTATACCTACGGGTAAGGATGTATACATGAAAAAGATAGTTTCATTTCATAACTTCTTGTCAAGACAATGAACTATGAAATTTTCCGATCCAAAGGAATCATTGATTATGTTTTAAAATTTTCCCTAGTGACAAGGCCTCTGTGCCACCAAAAGTCCTTTGGAACAAGCCCTTGTGCTATATAAAATGTCGGTACGACATTGACAGTCGTGACTTATGTCCCCTGTCTAATAAATATAAAGGATTATATTCCGTTTAAAACGCCAAAGATGGTTTATTTAAAAACCTAGGCAAAACATAATCAAATAAACACTATCTATTGGCCTATATGGTTGGTTTACACCATGGCTATTTAATCATCAAGTTCGACAATTCAGCAAATTATTACTACCTAGTCTATAGCCTTCAAAGCTTCATCATGGATGACTCATGTGAAGCTCACCATCATCCAGTCGATCAGAATAATAATGCAAGACTGAAATTAACGGGCATTGAGCTACAGGCTATGTTAGATATAGCCGTAAACAAAGCAGTGGAACGAGTATTAAAGGATCATAAGTGAAAGTGCGAGAATATCCCAAATAAGGGTTACAAAAAGGGTAAGACTGGTCCAAGTTGTAACCAGTCCAAGCCAAAGGAGGCAAAACCCAAATGTAAAACCTGCGGGAAGAAGCACTTCGGAAAATGTTCCTATGAACAGACTAGGGGATGTGTCATCTGTAAGGAGATGGATCACGAGACCCATGAATGCAAGGACTTGAAGGACGCCACGTGCTATGGTTGTGGCGAGAAGAGGCGCATAAAGACCCGCTGTCCAAAGAAGGCAACTAAAGGAAAGTGCACTTTAGAGTCACAAGCTAGGCCTTGTGGAATTTGTAATAAGAAAGGGCACAAGACTTTGGAGTGCCAAGACATAAAGGACGCAACCTGCTATAGTTGCAGTGGAAAAAGGCACGTCAAAACAAATTGCCCAAATAAAACCAAGCAGCCTGGAGAGGTTGAGAAGACCAAAGCTGAAAACTCTTAAATGGATGCTCAAGAGGCTATTCAGGATGACAATGTCACAATGGATACTATTCTTTATCAATAACGCTCGTACTAGAGTATTATTTAATTCAGGATCAGATAAGTCTTTCGTAGACAATGGATTTTGTAAATCATTAAATCTGCCTGTTAAAACTCTAAGCGTTAAGTATAAAGTAGGATTGGCCAATGGTACCTCAGAGATTGCTTCAGCAATATTAGATGGATGTTTTGTATCCATTAGGAACCATTCTTTTCCACCGTCCTTGTTTCCGTTGAAATAGAGGGACTCGATATAGAGATAGGAATGGATTGATCATCTTATAGCTAAGCCCATATTGTGGGTAATAAGAAGCAAGTAGTTATCAAGACTCCTTATGGTGAGCCTTTGACAATTTAAGGAGACGCATGGTATGGATTGCCTATGTATCTGCTGAATTTGGTGTTTAATAACAAAGCTTCGAGCATGGAAACTCAGAAAAGACAAACAGCAGTCGCGATGCTAGGAATACGACAAATGTTAATGGTGCATCAAATATGAACCTTGATGTTAATAGAGTTAATCTCCAAAACTGTAGTTAACACAGCCATTGGAAAGGCTATGAGAAAAGTCATGAAAAGGATCAAGAAGCTGAATGTTGTTTGCTCTAAAACACATGTCGCTACTCATGAGAAGAGCTTCATTCATACTTCAAATGCAAAGAATAATTTTAACAGAATCACATATGGCAAGGAGCCCATTCCTTTTAGGATGTACTTAAAAGTACTTTGTCTCTTGGAAGTCAAGAGACTTCAATAGTAAAAAAAAAGGCCATCGATTACAGGAAATTGCTGAATGAAGTAGAAACCATTAGGTGTATCAGCGGCTATGCTAGAAAGGACACGGTGAGGTATGCATCACAGTAATTCGATGGTAATACCCTTAATTAGTAAGGACATTAATGAAGTCCACAAGAAAGATCCCCTTATGCAAATATGGGATGGTCCAAGTTTTAAGGACCTTATTAGGGTAACCTATTATTCGCATCACGAATGGAAAAGATGGAATAAGAAATTCTGAACCTCACCATAAAAGTTCTAGGATGTCGACAGTATGTCGCAAATTTTAATTCTTGACTAAGATAGTACCCTATTCCAATTACCCAAAATCTAAACTTGAATGCAAGCAATTGATGGTGGTTAGTAGATATAACACCTCGAAAATCCGTGTCCAATAAAATAAAGACACGTGTCATGTGGGACAAACGTGTCAGGGACCCAGATCAAATACGGACGTATGGTGGGATTTAAAAAGGGCGTCATGTTATTTAAATACCTCTGAACGACCCATGGGCGACATGTTATTAAAATACCTCTGAGCGACCCAATATATATAAATCCCAAGACCATGAATCGATACGATAAATGTCCAGTAAATTAGCCGGTGGTTCCTAGATAGATTAATTTCATAGGTCTCAAAGCTTGCTCATTATGAACCCATTATGGATCTACCTCAGCTGCTCACGTTTTATAGATTAAGAAATAACCAGTCAAAGCTTAGACTGCCCTAAAATTTGACGAGGATTTTGCAGCCAAGTTTAAAAGGAGTAAGGATGGAGGCGTTTAACCCTCCTGACGTATGATTAGAGGCAGTTCACATTAATAATGACATCAGATAAATCCCTTATTGTGATTTTATTAGTTACGTCTAGTTTTAGATGCTGCTAAGTCTATCATAAAAACCATAAGCTTAGCAAACTTTTAGAAATTTCCCGTAAGAACCCCATATATTAAGTGTAAGGTAAAACTTACAGGCGAAATCATAAGAACCATTTCTTCTGTACCTGTCAGAAACCTTCAGTCGTAAAATTCTAGTGTACCCCCTCTCCAGATGAAGTACATCAGAATATGTAGTTGATATCTCTTGATCTCTATCGATTAAGAATACCAGATGTTATGGCAAAAAGCGCCATATGAGGATTGATGTATCTTAATAAGTTCCATAGATTGCTTCCATGCCTGATCAGTATGGAGGTTTAATGCATGGAACCACAAAGATATCCTGATGGTCATATGGTACTAAAGTCAACTAATGGTACTCAAAGAAGATATCCAGTATGGAATTGTTCAAGAAAATATCTTCGATTAAGGATTTCGTGGACTCGTAACATAAATGTGTCACTTATCTGACACATAATATGATAGATGAACTGGAGCCTGAGATTTGGAAAATCTCTATAACCTCCTTGTATCTTGATTATCTTCTCCTAAGATTACCCTGTATACCCCCTAAGAGGCTAGTAGAGTTAAGATTTATATCCCATTTAGGGTTGTATTATTATGAATTCTCCAAGATGGCCAGTGCCATCATTAGAAGAATCGAAACCCTGATTAAGTGAGTTTTAAAATAGAGGATTCATACAGCCTAACTTAATATTCTGAGAATTCAGGTATAGTTAATTAAGAAAGACGGTTCATTTTGCTTATGCATTGATTACCGCAACCCTATTTAGGCAGCAATTAAGAATTGCCATCAGCTGCCCAGGATCGTCGATTGGTTCAACTAACGACCAGAATTAGCTATTTCTTAAAAGTAATTTAAGCAGTGGATGGAATAACCATCTCACCTTAAGATAAGCTTTTCTATAATAGTTGCTATATAAGTATCAAGGTTGCTCCTTTGGAGACCTTGTATAGATGAAATATCAAAACGTCCGTTTAATGGACGAGACTTTGGGAAGTCCAATTATCAGGATCTGAAAGTTGCATTGGAAACAATGAATAGGATCAAACAAATCCATAATCATCTGTAAATTTGCCAGTATTCGGCAGAAAATCAAGGGCTAATGAAAGCCGCGAACCTCCTGAGTTCTTGTTAAGGAATAAGGTTCAACAAAAGATATCACCTTGGAAAGGGGTAATGCGATTTGGCAAGAAAGGTAAGTTAAGCCCAAGATATATAGGACCATTCGAGATCATCGAATGTGTTGGATCAGTGGCTTATAAGTTAAACTTACCTGAAGAGCTCAGTGGTATCCATAATGTCTTCCACATCAGCAATCTGAAGAAATGTCTAGCTGATGAGTCACTAGTCATACCACATACGGATGTACATATAGATGAGAGCTTGAAATTTGTGGAGAAACCTTTGTCGATTGAGGATCGACAGGTTAAGAAGCTTCGGAGAAAGCATGTGCCTATTGTAAAGGTTAAATGGGATGCCCGCAGAGGTCCCGAATACACGTGGGAGTTAGAATCCACAATGAAAGAAAAGAACCCTCAATTGTTTAATTAAATCTCGAGGTCGAGATTTCTTTTAAGGGGGTGAGGATGTAACACCTCGAAAATTTATGTCCAATAATGTATTGACATGTGTCATAAGCTTTGAACGTGTGAAAGATTACGTATGAAGGACTAAAGTTGACAAACAAGAAAAGTATGTGAATGTAAGGGTTCAAAATGTCAGCAATGAATAAATATGTCTTTCAATAACCCTACATGATGTTTATATCCTTAAACGAATAAATCATGGATCATACGAAGCTAATTGTGAAAGAAAGTGAGGAATAACAAACTACAGGGGCTAAATGTGTCAACATGTTTAAATTATACCTCTGAGTGATCTTTTAGCGGACCCGAAGCTTTGTAATGATAAATTATACTCACAAGAATATGTGATAAAAATTTCACAAGGTTTCGATTAAGTATGAGAAAGTTATGACAATATTCGTATACAAGGGGTTAAAAGCGTCAAATTGCAAAAGCATGTCAATTCGTAGGGTATCGAACCTTCCGGAATATGACCATGAGTTAATTATACTCTATTTAAACTTTGTATAGCTTAGATATAGGCTTAGAGGTGTTTGGTGCGCAAAAAATAAACTTTTAGGTCATGCAGGGACTAAAAGTGTCAAAAAGTGCACAAGTTTGCATTTTCGCGCATATCTTGCATTCTGAATATCCCCGGACACCCAAAAATTTATGTAAGCACTAAAATATTTTATTTTAGTGTTTGGATTGATAAAATTCCATTCGTCGCGTAATTTGGATCGTTTTTAGCGTCCGTCCGCATTTCGTCGTAATTAGCCGAACAACGGGGCCGTACGACCAAACGAACCGACATCCGGCATATTTTTGAGCATGTTTCATGTTCCCTATGCTTAGGCATCATTGTAGAGCCTTAAAAATGGTTTAACGGGCCTCAAATGTGTCGGGAATGACAACTATCAAGTGCAGGGGCCAAAAGTGACAAGTTCTGAAACTGGCCATGTGCAGGTCAGGTCCTTACGGACCGTATGAAGGACCTTACGGTCCGTAAAGCATTGCCAGCAACCAGAATTTGAAAACCAGCCTTGGTTTTGCTCTTGTCTCTCAATCCTTGAATCTAGGGGCTGCCCATTGTTTTGTAAACTATGGGTAATAGGTGTATGGCTCAGATTTGATCACGGTTTACGAGGAACTGTAACACCCCGAAAATGGGTTTGATAATCAAACTCCGTTAATACTAAAAAACGGGTAAAGTACCGTTAGTGGCAAAATTACCCGGTAAATATTAGGATTTAAATGATTAATCCTAATATTAAATAAAAAGTGAACAAAAGCTTTTAAGGAAATAAAATGGATAAAAGGCCCGGGTTAACGGGACCTAAAATAAACTTAGTCATAATTTCCCCCGAGCCCACTAAGTTAACTAGGAATGTTTAACCTGGTTAATAGATGGGAATATTGTTAGGAATAAGTAGGTTGTGGCCTACTTAATAACGAACCAAACATGAGGGACCAAAGTTGGATATCTAGAAAATGATTTTATATAAAATCATTATAGTAAATAAATAAAAACAAACACACATATATGTGTGTGCGTACAAGAGAAGCCAGGAGCAAGCTCCCATGGAGCTTCACCCTAAAATTCAACAAAACCCTCAAATTGGAGGATCAAACAATGGCCAAGCTCGGATCTGAATACATAGAAACGGTCACCAAGTCAGGGGGATCGTAAGGTATGTCGAATTTCTAGCATTCTTGAAGTTGTGAAAATCGATTAATCTTGAATGATACGATCTATGTATAAATCATAGAAGTTATGGCTGAATTTGGGATGTAGGATTGCTTAGGAACAAACCCTAAGTGAAGATTTAGAATAAATAGCTATGATTTAGGTGTTTGGTTAAATCACCATACCTAGCTAAGTGGGTTTTACAACAAAATGATGAACACTTAATTTAGAGTGTTGAATTAATGAATATTGATGTTATGATGTAAGTTCTAAATGTAGTTCACAAACACTAGACATAGAGGGATTGTTTTGATGTGAATCTTGGTAAAAAATGACTAGTTATGAACTAGTTTGTAAATGTGTAAAATTCTGCCCAATAGGTGTTTGATGAAATGCCTCAATGAAAGTTAAGATGTTGAAATTTCTAGTGAAAACCACATTTGAATAATAGGGCAAGGTAGGCGAAATATGAAACAAGAAAAGTTCTAATCATCATGTTGATTTAGACTTAATGTCGTAAATCATGTGATTGAAAGTAGTTAACTTTAATAAGCTAAGTTTACTAACGATGAAGTCGAATATAGGCTTCGACATAAAGTCCGTAAGATGAAATAGTCATAATGTTGATGACTAATCTAACCATCTTACGAATCATAATGATAGTTTGACTCTTGACAAGCTAGAAGGAGACTTGGGCAAGGAACGGGTCAAACGGTTCGTGTATGGGAAAAAGAGCATAATCGGATGCAAGGTAAGCGACGCTTACATCCTTTTTGTAGAATATGCATTATTTTGTAAACTACTAATGCGATTATTATAATATTCGGATTAAGGGTTCCGACGTTATTAACATGAGTCGGAACAAACAAATATGATAAAAACCATGTATAATGGTAAAAAGAGATGAAGCGGTAATTTAGTCATGTAATGACTATTAACTAAGAAGCTTTCGTTAAGATTATTTTAACTGCAACTAATAACGAGAAAATGAGTAAAAATGGAAATTTAGTCAAGTATTGGCTAAAGTAAAATTGGAGTTAAAAAGGGGCACCCGTGGCGTAAGCCAAACGGGTGAAAACATAAGAAAGGAGTTTAAGAGAAAAAGGGGTCTAGTAGCAAAAATCCGAAATGGGTCGGATGAACAAATTGGCAATTAGTAACCATGTTTTGCTACTATTGAAAATGCCAAATCTTATAGGCCAAACGGGTCAAATGGTGTGATAACGCCATTTGACAATATCGACTAATATGGTTGTCAAGTCTTATGCTAACAGGACCGATTAGCAAATCAGAAAAATCTCATCACTATTGATTGTGTGATAATGAAAACAATGTATAAATCGGGTCTACTTGTTGATCCGGGCCAGGTACGCATATTCATGTTGTAGTTTAATATGCTATTTTGGTCGAATAAATGGGAAAGAGAGTCTTTCGTAGTAAAAAGAACAAAATTGACCAAAACGCCCTTGTTGGCTAATTCGAACAAACAACCTTTAAAGGTTGTTTGGAAACAAGTTCTATGATTAGGTAGATACTTAGAATGAGTATAGAAGCTCAAAGAGGTATTATTTTTAGTCAAATGGCACTATTAGAGTTTTGCCGTAAAATATGAATTCTAGAGGTAAAATTTGGGATATGTAAGATCACCACAAGAAACCCACCTTAATATAGCCGAGGTGGGATATTATAGGGTAAGAAATGTGGTGATGGAATACTAGAAGCAATCGAAAGCGTCTTTAGGCTCGAAAGTGCTTAAAATATCCTTAACGGGTCAAAATGAGCATACTAGTGAAAACGGGTTTAATTTGTGAATAAACCTATGATTAGAACCTAATATGGTATATCACAATTATTTGATGAAGCGTATGAAATATAGGAATCAAATAAATACGTTTATTTGGTAAAATGCATAACCGGGTCAAAATTTGGTATAAAGGGTAATAAGCCGAAGACTTAGAAGTCTTAAATTTTGTTAAGCCGAATGTCGGATTTTGACTCCAAATGATGGAGAGTCAAATTACAAACACGAAGGAAGAAACGGTAGGCCAAACGGACAAGCGGTTTGAAAGATACGGAAAATTTCGTGTCAAATTACGGCAAAAATGGGAAACTGGATGCAGGGTCCACCGTAAATTACGGTGCCACCGTAATTTACGGTGGAGATGAAAAGCCTTACGGTGGCCCCCTACTGGTTTACGGTAGGGGCATGTAAAACCAGTGGCCACCGTAAATTACGGTGCCACCGTAATTTACGGTGGAGGTCAGGTTGAAATTTTGTTTTTGTTATCATTTGTTTCTCGGACTCGTCTAGACACGTTTTAAGTCCTGTATGACTAAAGCATTTCATGGTATTGAAATGTAGGTACTTTTGGATGCCGGAAGACGATCAAGCTCAACGAAGAACCGAACACGATATAGATACACGTTTCCGCACATTGCCACGTTGTAAATTTTAAACAACGAACTCGATTAAGTTATGTTGAATAACTTATGATTTGTTAAAAGTTTTAATAAACCCGCATTTATATAATATGTGTGGTCTTAACTACACATCTAATTGTGGTAATTTCATATAAAACCGTAATTTAGTAACTAGGGTGTTACAAGTTGGTATCAGAGCCTTGGTTTAAGAGATTCAAGTATGGTGGGGAGAACCATGCTTGGACTTAAACCTTACGCTCTTGATAAAGATTGGTGTTCGGTTCGAGGCTTGATCGTAAATCCGGTAAGTACATGTATGTTAATGGTTTAGTGTGTTAAAGTATTGTAAATAACACATAGGGTTACCGTGTAATACACATTACCCCAACTAAATGATTGATATAGTTGGCAAAAATACGCGCGTTGACGCTTATAGTAGAAAAAGCCTTGTATTATAGTACGGGGGATTATTGACGTTGACATTACTAACTTCTGTGAATGTCTTGACTTAAGGACACTTGCATTTAAAGATGACAAAGGACAAACAAATTAAGGATGTGATAGAGGAATAGTCCGGGGCATGACAAGAGGAACATGCTCACTAAGGACTAAATCGCATAAAGACCGCGAACAAGGTTAATGGCAAGAGACGCCCGTCGGGGCAAGCATTATCAGGTGCGTGCTTTTAAATATAATCGCGCAATTAGCAATATGCAACAAACATGTAAAGAATGATTGTCGCATATGTAAATTACAAACTTGGGAAACCTGAATAGAATACCTATCCAGGATATTATTTCCAAGAAAACTAAATAGAGGTGTTACTTACATGGGGTGTGATGTGAAAACTATAATAAGGTCGTGTATGTCATGTGTTAATCGCTTACTCTGGCCAAGTAAGTAGTGGCATATGATACCATGAGTTTCTTATAGCAGACACATTTACATCTGATGTAGTAAGGACGGGATAAATGGGACAAATTAAAAAGTACCCAAAAGAATCAAATGAGCAAATATTTGATAATAATGTAAACGCACAGCCGAGAGACGGAAGCGTATTACATTAGAAAAATGAGCCCAAGTGAAGGGACAAAGAAACATGTAAAATGATGTAAACATGTATTGGGAGGGGGTGTTCTTACACTCGAACCCGGAAAACGAAAGCATGTAAAATGATTTAGACATGAATTGGGAGGGGGTGTACTTACACTCGAACCCGGAAAATGAAAGCATGTAAAATGATTTAGACATGAATTGGGAGGGAGTGTACTTACACTCGAACCCGGAAAACGCAAGCATGTAAAATGATTTAGACAAGTGTTTGGGAGGGAGTGTACTTACACTCGAACCCGGAAAATGCGGATGTCTATAAACGAGTCGTTTTTGTAAAACGCCAAACTTGAGAACAAAGTAGGAATATAAAAGCGAAACGAAGTCATAATGCGTACCGTAAGGGTTGCAATAATAACGACTTCGGTAAAACACCCGGTTGGTGGGTAAGGAATTAAACACATGCGTAGACCGAGAAACGGGAACTCGGATGGAAAGTTAAAAGACTTGGATTTTGAGTCATTACTAAAAGATGACAAGATAAAGTAAATAGAAGTTTTGATAAATCATGTTCAACTATTTTAAAGTTGAACGGGTCGAACAAATATTGAAGTTTGACATTCATAAGTGACAAATTTTCACACGAACAAGTTAAACGGGTTAGATAAAACGAAACATTGGAAAAGATAAAGAACCCGGTAATGGGACGAGATTGAATGCAAATATGAGCGCAAACCGAATAAAGGAAAGCGCGAGATATTAATGAACCCATGTAATGGGTCGGAATTAAATATGAGATGATTGTGGACACGAATCACATTATAACCAAGCAAGCTGTAAAAAGTAACTGGACTAATAAGTCTAGTTAGCGAGACCGGTTAAGGTCAGCAATTAAAATCAAGAAATTTGGTTTGCTTGTAAGCGGTGGATTCGGTATAACTAAATCGAATGAATAAATTTGAAAACAAAAGAAATTGTTGCTAAAAGTGAAAATTCTCACTAAAGACCTTTAAACGGGTCAAGGTAATGGATTCATAAAGAATTCCATAGTATATGAAAGCGATGGATATTGCTAAGTTAACTAAACTAGTGGAAATAACAAAATTACGTTATTTCAAGTTGCACTATGTCGTATGAGATGTGTAGACAATTAGTAACCAAAAAGATGTTACCATACTTTTCTGGTACTACTAACGATTGGTTAAAAATATAAGTAATGTTTAAAAGAATTCTAAGATCGAATACATTGAGTTTAAACTCAATGAATTATGTAAGAAAAGGTTTCGAGGACGAAACCTCTTTAAGGGGGGGGGGGGGTAGACTTGTAACACCCCGAAAATGGGTTTGATAATCAAACTCCGTTAATACTAAAAAACGGGTAAAGTACCGTTAGTGGCAAAATTACCCGGTAAATATTAGGATTTAAATGATTAATCCTAATATTAAATAAAAAGTGAACAAAAGCTTTTAAGGAAATAAAATGGATAAAAGGCCCGGGTTAACGGAACCTAAAATAAACTTAGTCATAATTTCCCCCGAGCCCACTAAGTTAACTAGGAATGTTTAACCTAGTTAAGAGATGGGAATATTGTTAGGAATAAGTAGGTTGTGGCCTACTTAATAACGAATCAAACATGAGGGACCAAAGTTGGATATCTAGAAAATGATTTTATACAAAATCATTATAGTAAATAAATAAAAACAAACACACATATATGTGTGTGCGTACAAGAGAAGCCAGGAGCAAGCTCCCATGGAGCTTCACCCTAAAATTCAACAAAACCCTCAAATTGGAGGATCAAACAATAGCCAAACTCGGATCTGAATACATAGAAACGGTCACCAAGTCAGGGGGATCGTAAGGTATGTCGAATTTCTAGCATTCTTGAAGTTGTGAAAATCGATTAATCTTGCATGATACGATCTATGTATAAATCATAGAAGTTATGGCTGAATTTGGGATGTAGGATTGCTTAGGAACAAACCCTAAGTGAAGATTTAGAATAAATAGCTATGATTTAGGTGTTTGGTTAAATCACCATACCTAGCTAAGTGGGTTTTACAACAAAATGATGAACACTTAATTTAGAGTGTTGAATTAATGAATATTGATGTTATGATGTAAGTTCTAAATGTAGTTCACAAACACTAGACATAGTGTAGGATCGTGTGTTGACCCAACCGAGTCGTTCAGAGATTTGCTCTTGCTCTTCAGATGCGGAATAATAAGAAAAACAAGTAGAAATAGCACGATCTTCCTTTTAACTCTCTTTTGTATTGAATATAAACGTTTTACAGTTCAAACGTCACACCGGCAGAGCTTCGGCGTGGAATTCAAGACCTCTATCTCTGGAATCGCTCATGGACCTATTTATAGTGTTCTGGAGCCGCTCATGTGGTCAAGTGACACATGAGCGGTCCATACATGTACACATAAGCGACCCAAGGTGACAAATGAGCGACCCGACCATATCATGACCCTAAAAGCGACCCGACAATCTAAAACCTATACAGACTCCTGTTTTCTCGTATTTCGAGCCCTATGCTATACAATATGGTATAAGACATGATTCTAGACACTTAGACGGAATCAACAGATGTAGTGCACCAACAGACTCCCCCTCAGATGTTGATGGAGTCGTCATCACACTCTGAATTTAACGCTGTATCTTCACCTCGTCAGGCTAGATCAGTCTCTGGGCTTTCTCATTCTCTCTTTCTTCAGACTCCCCCTCTCGATTTGCTGGTATTCTTTTGTCCTTCAGCAACATCTTTAGGATCGTTGTCTGGCAATCAAACACTCTAATTCTCTTGATCAGATCTCTTGATTCCTTAAGTTCATCAGTATCATCAGTTTGTTATGATCTTCAGAATCAGAATCTAATCTTTATAAACTTTTAGAATTGATTTCCAGGATCGAAACTTGGCTCTCTCCTATCAGTTTCGAAACCTGGTTACCTGCAAAATCTTAACCCAGAAATAAATTTCCTAGATTCATCATACATCAACAACTTGTGCACCAACATATGACTCAAACTGTGATGAACCACTTGAAGAAGGTTAGATTTATCAAAAACACATATATTTATACAAACACTCCCCCTCAAATACTGCTCGTCATGTTTAGCACACGGAATTTTGAAAATCAATTTTCCAATATCAGTTGTCGAAAATCTTTTTGACTTTTTCAAAATTATGCTAAAACACACATAAAATCTTTTTGGATTTATCAAGGTGAGAAAATAAAATGCAGAAATAAACTATTTACAAACAATATTTTTGTGAGTTCGTGCAAGAGGATCATATCAGTTTGTGAGACAAATCACCAACACCGTTAAGCTTGATTTCATTTTAAACTTTAAACAATTTACCTAGATTGTCAGTATGTTTGTCCTCTTAAATTCTCAACACAAATTTCAATTGATTCGAGATACGATATTAATGTTTTAGAGACTTAAACTTAATTGTGTATCACTCCACTTGAATATACTCCCGTATCCAGATCCCAAATATTCAGTCTTACAGGTGAGTATACCACAGCTGATATCTGTAAAGGGTAGATGCGAAACCGTGAGAGCTCAGGTCAGAACTTCCGTTCAGCAGAGAGATGACGGCTCGACTTTTGGTGGGTCCCCTTTAGAGGATCTTTTTGCATTTCAACAGCAGCGACTATCAATTTTATTGTTTCATCAGCATGCTGAGGGCGAAGCTTATGTTTCAAAGCTTTAGCAGAAAGTATTATCCGGGGACTAGGTCAGTACTTCCATACAGCAGAAGTCCCGGGATAATACCCCAGATATCACTGAGTATAAAGACCTAGTATCTCAGAATACGGGACCTTTCAAACAAGATTTCGGGGGTTACCCATATATTCAAGAATAGTTACCCACGAATTAAGCAAGTTTGATTTAGGTTTATATCTCGTTTCAATTTACTAAATGTGCGAAAATCTACTGACACATCCGCAGTAAGATCGTTTAACACTTTTTAACTTTACATTTCTTTAGCGTGCCGTGATAGTCCACTGATGTACTATCATTTCCTCTTTTTCGCAACAAAACTCATTTTTAAATTTTATCATGTTTTTGGCTTTTTCAAATTTTCAAATGTTTTTGGATTTTCTGAAATTTCCCTACTCCCCCTAAAATGCAAACACATTTTAAAGAAAATTTGAAAACTTCTAAATTTTTACCTACTAGAAACATAAAAAGTAAAACAAACTATACAGAAACTTGACAACTGACACTGAATCACATCAAATCGCCATTCACTAGGCATAAACAATCTGAACTCCCCCTATCACAAATCATTTTCTCATTTAGATTTCAAAACACTTAAGTTTGTTTTAATCAAAATGATTTTTCCGGAAAATGAATTTGTGTTGATAACAACCACTTGTAGGTTTATCAATCTTAAAAACGGGGATGTGGTTCATCATCTTGTCTATCTTTTGTCATGAATAGTAAATCAAGTACAAATTAATGTCCCTGATTTACCATTTGCCTCTAAGAACCTTCTGTATCACTTGTAAATGTAAACACTTCAAAGTATCCAAACATCTCAAAATTTAACCACAATTACCACTTGTGGGATCAATATTACCACTTGTAGATACAATGGTTACCACTTGTAGGAATGTGACCTCTACATTACCATTTTCAACCAGAATGCCGATTCCTGCTTCGCACTAACCATCTTGGAAGCTCCGGCATAGTCCTTCAACCTGCAAACAAAAACATTCAAGCATTAAACACAAACATTCAAACTTCTCAAATACTAGAAAGATGCCGATTCATGATCCACGATATAAACTTGGGATCTCCGGCGTAGTCCTTCAGACTATCATGGAAAACAAACATCCATCCAAGTCTTCTCAGACTTGATGGATTTCAACTCCTGAGCAGTCGGGTTGTATGTAGCCTTTTTCGTAGCGTAAAAATCTTTGACCCCCTTTGCTCTTCCACTCAACATTTTCCCAAATATCTTTTTAACATTCCCGTTGAATGTTTTTTCGACATCAAAATCATTCTTTTCTTTGTAGAACTGATTCGAAATCTCAGTTTTTCCCACTTTCTTCTTTACTTCGTCAAACTTCAATGATGGAAACTCCTCATCATTTACCAAAATCTTCTTTTCAACCTGTGGCTCCTCTGGCTTTGTGGAACCAGATTCATCGCCGACATTTACTTCATCTTTCTTTGCAACCCAGACCTGGTTGTCCTTTCCTTTCTTCTCATAATTGTTCTTTTGTGAACATTCTCCAACTTCATTTTTCGAATTCTTAGACATTTTGGATTTTTCAGCATTTTCTTCAACTTTGTCTTTCATCCTCTGAGAAGCTCCCTGTTTTGCCTTGAAATCTTTTGAACAATCCGATGCAATGTGACCAGCTTCATTGCATTTCATACAGACTTGAGCAGTTCTCGGATGAAAAACTCCAGTACCATTCTTTCTCTTTTCAGCTAGAAACTCTTTGTTAGTTTGTCTCCAAAATGATTTCTGCTGTTCGTCTTCCGAGCTTCCACCTGTCACAAATTCAGATATTTTTTTAGAATTTTTCATATTTTTATCATCTTCTAGTGGAATAAATCCTAAACCTTTCTTTTTGTAGCTACGATTTTGGTTAGATTTCTTTGTAAAACCAGGACCAGAATTGTAACCTTTTTTTTTGTTTAAACGCTGTTGAACTCTGGAAGTATATTTTTTAGGTTTTTCAAAATTTTGTGAAACTTTCAACTCAGAAAAATTAACCTCTATAAGTTTAAAAGTTTTGTTGATTAGATCCGTTTTAACACTAAAAATTGGAAATTCTTTGTTGTAATATAATTTGTCAGAACCATTCAAAGTATAAACAACTTCGAATGTTTCATCATTCAAATCAGCTTTTGATAACAAAAACTCTTTACTATACGACTGTTTAACCGACGAATTTTGACTGTTGACAGACGACTTTGACTCTCCAGACTCAGATTTTAACTCTGTCTCCTCATCAGTATCCAACACCTGATCGACCACCTTTTTGATTAGAACAGACTCATGATCGGTATCGGACGATGTAAATGTCACATCAATATTTTCTGGTAAGACGTCAGTTTTGTCTGTTTTAAGCTGTATATTGACTGCTTTTGCAAGCTTTTCCTCATTTGGTTTCCTAGGTGAATACCCATCCCAAATTGGAGGCGGACACTTGTTATAGCTAACAGTCGGTTTCTTACCACAGTCTTTCTTCTTCGTTAGCTTCTCGTCTTGAAAAGCTTCCATACCTGCAACAGTTGGGTAAACTCGATCAATAACATAATCAGAGGTAGAATAACTCAACAATAACCTCCTAATCCTCTCATTTTCAATCTTTTCCTTCTCCAACTCTTGCTTCCATTTGGCACTTTCTTCAATGTAAAAATTTATAGCTTTTTGCTTCGACATTAAAGTTGCATTCATCATTGTCATCGCCTGTTCTCTTTCTGTGTTTGTCTTTTGAAGACCAGTAAC
Source organism: Helianthus annuus (assembly GCF_002127325.2). Lineage (NCBI taxonomy): Eukaryota > Viridiplantae > Streptophyta > Magnoliopsida > Asterales > Asteraceae > Helianthus > Helianthus annuus. Next base: position 6,335,202 of record NC_035446.2, on the reverse strand, counting down.
TGTTTTGTTCAATACATCGTACGATTCCTTCACATAATTGAGATTGAACAATAACTGCTCTTTCTTTTTCTCGTACTCAGCTATGATTTCATCTTTTGCTGTACACTCTTTGCAGGCTTCCAAACACTTCTCACAAGGCTTGATGACTTCAATAATTTTTTCAACTTCGACTGTTTTCACAACTTCTACCACTTTCTCGACTTCGATCACCTTTTCTACTTCGATCACCTTTTCATTAATCTTCTCAACAACACTTTCAACATTCTGAAATTCACCTTCAAATTCAGATTGTTTATCTTTTTCATCTTGTTCCTCTTTCAGTTTCTCCATTTTTTCTGCAAAATAGAAATGAAAACTATTAGGAGATAATTGAGATTTTGCAACATTTATATGTTTCTCTTCTTCATCATCGCTGCTGCTTAGATCAGGTGATTGATCAAAAAGTACAGACTTATCAGAATCACCATCTGATACATCAGAAATCGATGGTGTTTTGTCAAATGCAATATCCTGTTCTTGCACAGTTTCATCTGAACCATCTGTAACATCTCCAGAGTGTTCTGAAAGTCCATCAGTACTATCTGAACTATTGTCTGATGACACAGATTTTTCATCACCACTAGATACAATCTCTCCAATAGATCTCATCCATGTAGCAAACAAATTTGGCTCTCGGACGATCTTTGCAATGAAAGCTTTAAATCCTCCCTTTTCATCTACAAACATATCCCAACTGAAACCATCTGGTAGTTTCTCATCATCTTGATCAATAACTCGTTCTGCTGTAGCATCAGATGATATGTAGTCACTCCAGCTGAAATCTACCACACATGCTCTTTTGGAATCTTCAATTTTTCTTCCGTGAGCTGTCTGAGGTTCCTGGGATTGACCAACTTGTTGATAGATAGCTTTGCGGTAGTAGTCATCTTTCCCGAATGGATTCTGTGCTCCACTAACTTCTCTTCCTTTGCATTCCCGCTTGAAATGGCCTTTCTCCCTGCAACGAAAACACGTAACTTTAGATTTATCAAAACCTAAAGTAGACACATGTGCATCAAGAAAGTCATTTCTCCCAGTAATAGTTTTGAATTTCTCAGCTCGACGAAGAACACTCGCAAGACACCATTTGATATCCATAAGTTCCATTTCCTCAGCATCTATTTGGTCGTAATCCTCTTTGGTGAGCATAGGATTTCCAATTCTACCAGCAACTAGACCTTCATAGGATAACAGAACTGAACCCAGAAGTGCCATATGGTCTTTAGCAGTGTCTTCAGAGAAGCTTTGACCTTCTGGAAGGTTGAGAGCTATGTTGCACTGAATTATATATCCATTTCCGGTTTTTGTACTCTGAGACTGAAAACCTGTGTTGGTCTCTTTCGGATTCACACTTGGAAACAATGAAAACCCGCTGCTAATCTTGTTTGGACCCTGATCAGCTTTCTCAGATGAATCTCCAGCACTGAAAGCGGTTTGAATCTTTGGACTTCTTTCAGCTTCAGAAACTGGAACACTTCCTTTATAGTACATTTTAACATCTTGTTGACCACCTGGGCTATTCATCCGGGCTATCTTTTGTTGTTCTAGATCTTGCCCCTCTAACTTCTCAATAAACTGCCCGATAGTTAATCTATCATAAACACCTGTGTTCTTCAGTATCATCAAATACGTTCCCCACTCTTTCTGAGGTAACGCATCAGCCAATTTTTCAACCCATTCCTCTCGACCTTTTTCAACTCCCAATATTGATAACGAACGCACTAAATGGCAATATCTCTCAATTAGCCTTTTAGTATCCTCTCCTGGCAAACTGCTGAATAAATCAAATTCCTTTTTAAGCAAAGCCTTCTTGCTTTTGAGCATGCTTTCACTACCCTCGAATTTTGCTTTAAGGGCATCCCAAATTGATTTAGCAGTTTTGTCATGCTGTAGCAAAATGAATATGTCTTCTTTAACTGCCTGCTGTAACAAGCTAATCATCATCTTTTCTGCCTTGTACATTGCCCGTTCTTGATCTGAAAATTCAGATATTTGTTTAGTAACTTGCAATTCAGTTTTAGGCAATTTGTACTCTTCTAAAATGCATTCCCACGATCTGAGATGATTTGCCTGAACCCAGTTTTCAAACCGATCTTTCCATCCAAAGTATTCTTCTATACTCATCAGTTTCGGAGGTTTCTGAGTAGTTCCCGTTTCGTTTTCAATACTCATGGCTTGTGCAATTGTGGCTGGAGTTGTTGGTGTAGCAAAGGCGTTATAAAAACTAGAATCCATGTCGACTTAGCACGTATTTCAAAGTTACTGTCAGAAAAGCGATTCAACTATTATCACAAAAGCGATCCAAACACAATGTCAAATACTCGATCCATACTTTGTTCGAAAAAGCGATCCTCGTTGATCCAAATAAGCGATCCAGAAAACAATGTTTTGGAGCGATTCAACACTTTTCCTTGGAGCGGTCCTGAGGTGTGAACTTAAAAGCGATTCAAAGTAATGTATGAAAAAACGGTTCACGAAATCCAAATCAGCGATCTAACAAACCGAATAAGCGAACTAAAACATCCCTATGAGCGGTTCAACTTGTCTAAATGAGCGATCCAATGAGTCAAATAAGCGGTTCCAGGTAATGAAATGTATGAATGAGCGGTTCCACCTAATACCTAAAAGCGATCCATGCTGATGTCATCTCGAGCGATCCACATTTCAAACTTGTTTTGAACTGTTTTTAAGCTGATATTTGATCTGGAATTTCTAAGGGTTTATCTCGGTACTATGATGAACAGTCTGTGAGAACTTGAACGATTTTTGACCGAGAAATTTTCTTGAAATTAGAAAAGAAGGTGTAGAAATAAGAAACAACACTTAAAACCGGCTATTTTCTGTAGAAAATCTCCTCCGTGGCTCTGATACCACTTGTAGGATCGTGTGTTGACCCAACCGAGTCGTTCAGAGATTTGCTCTTGCTCTTCAGATGCGGAATAATAAGAAAAACAAGTAGAAATAGCACGATCTTCCTTTTAACTCTCTTTTGTATTGAATATAAACGTTTTACAGTTCAAACGTCACACCGGCAGAGCTTCGGCGTGGAATTCAAGACCTCTATCTCTGGAATCGCTCATGGACCTATTTATAGTGTTCTGGAGCCGCTCATGTGGTCAAGTGACACATGAGCGGTCCATACATGTACACATAAGCGACCCAAGGTGACAAATGAGCGACCCGACCATATCATGACCCTAAAAGCGACCCGACAATCTAAAACCTATACAGACTCCTGTTTTCTCGTATTTCGAGCCCTATGCTATACAATATGGTATAAGACATGATTCTAGACACTTAGACGGAATCAACAGATGTAGTGCACCAACACATAGAGGGATTGTTTTGATGTGAATCTTGGTAAAAAATGACTAGTTATGAACTAGTTTGTAAATGTGTAAAATTCTGCCCAATAGGTGTTTGATGAAATGCCTCAATGAAAGTTAAGATGTTGAAATTTCTAGTGAAAACCACATTTGAATAATAGGGCAAGGTAGGCGAAATATGAAACAAGAAAAGTTCTAATCATCATGTTGATTTAGACTTAATGTCGTAAATCATGTGATTGAAAGTAGTTAACTTTAATAAGCTAAGTTTACTAACGATGAAGTCGAATATAGGCTTCGACATAAAGTCCGTAAGATGAAATAGTCATAATGTTGATGACTAATCTAACCATCTTACGAATCATAATGATAGTTTGACTCTTGACAAGCTAGAAGGAGACTTGGGCAAGGAACGGGTCAAACGGTTCGTGTATGGGAAAAAGAGCATAATCGGATGCAAGGTAAGCGACGCTTACATCCTTTTTGTAGAATATGCATTATTTTGTAAACTACTAATGCGATTATTATAATATTCGGATTAAGGGTTCCGACGTTATTAACATCAGTCGGAACAAACAAAAATGATAAAAACCATGTATAATGGTAAAAAGAGATGAAGCGGTAATTTAGTCATGTAATGACTATTAACTAAGAAGCTTTCGTTAAGATTATTTTAACTGCAACTAATAACGAGAAAATGAGTAAAAATGGAAATTTAGTCAAGTATTGGCTAAAGTAAAATTGGAGTTAAAAAGGGGCACCCGTGGCGTAAGCCAAACGGGTGAAAACATAAGAAAGGAGTTTAAGAGAAAAAGGGGTCTAGTAGCAAAAATCCGAAATGGGTCGGATGAACAAATTGGCAATTAGTAACCATGTTTTGCTACTATTGAAAATGCCAAATCTTATAGGCCAAACGGGTCAAATGGTGTGATAACGCCATTTGACAATATCGACTAATATGGTTGTCAAGTCTTATGCTAACAGGACCGATTAGCAAATCAGAAAAATCTCATCACTATTGATTGTGTGATAATGAAAACAATGTATAAATCGGGTCTACTTGTTGATCCGGGCCAGGTACGCATATTCATGTTGTAGTTTAATATGCTATTTTGGTCGAATAAATGGGAAAGAGAGTCTTTCGTAGTAAAAAGAACAAAATTGACCAAAACGCCCTTGTTGGCTAATTCGAACAAACAACCTTTAAAGGTTGTTTGGAAACAAGTTCTATGATTAGGTAGATACTTAGAATGAGTATAGAAGCTCAAAGAGGTATTATTTTTAGTCAAATGGCACTATTAGAGTTTTGCCGTAAAATATGAATTCTAGAGGTAAAATTTGGGATATGTAAGATCACCACAAGAAACCCACCTTAATATAGCCGAGGTGGGATATTATAGGGTAAGAAATGTGGTGATGGAATACTAGAAGCAATCGAAAGCGTCTTTAGGCTCGAAAGTGCTTAAAATATCCTTAACGGGTCAAAATGAGCATACTAGTGAAAACGGGTTTAATTTGTGAATAAACCTATGATTAGAACCTAATATGGTATATCACAATTATTTGATGAAGCGTATGAAATATAGGAATCAAATAAATACGTTTATTTGGTAAAATGCATAACCGGGTCAAAATTTGGTATAAAGGGTAATAAGCCGAAGACTTAGAAGTCTTAAATTTTGTTAAGCCGAATGTCGGATTTTGACTCCAAATGATGGAGAGTCAAATTACAAACACGAAGGAAGAAACGGTAGGCCAAACGGACAAGCGGTTTGAAAGATACGGAAAATTTCGTGTCAAATTACGGCAAAAATGGGAAACTGGATGCAGGGTCCACCGTAAATTACGGTGCCACCGTAATTTACGGTGGAGATGAAAAGCCTTACGGTGGCCCCCTACTGGTTTACGGTAGGGGCATGTAAAACCAGTGGCCACCGTAAATTACGGTGCCACCGTAATTTACGGTGGAGGTCAGGTTGAAATTTTGTTTTTGTTATCATTTGTTTCTCGGACTCGTCTAGACACGTTTTAAGTCCTGTATGACTAAAGCATTTCATGTTATTGAAATGTAGGTACTTTTGGATGCCGGAAGACGATCAAGCTCAACGAAGAACCGAACACGATATAGATACACGTTTCCGCACATTGCCACGTTGTAAATTTTAAACAACGAACTCGATTAAGTTATGTTGAATAACTTATGATTTGTTAAAAGTTTTAATAAACCCGCATTTATATAATATGTGTGGTCTTAACTACACATCTAATTGTGGTAATTTCATATAAAACCGTAATTTAGTAACTAGGGTGTTACAGGAACGATCCTAACAGTTCTCAAAAACCTATATATACCCCCTTGGTTTTGGGTTTCACTTGCACCATTCATTCCATTCTGAATTCTCTGCAATCTTTGAGGGTCTTAAGCTTCTTGAGAACCTCATCCAAGTCCTTTGGACTTTTGTAAGTGATTCCTTTCATGCTTAGTTATTTGTTTAGCGTTTAAACCGAAAAGTCAAGCGTTATCGATAAACACTTTGACTTTTAATCGGTTGAGCCATGGTTCGCGTTGAACATGGCTACGTGATCGTAATTAGGTAGGTGTTTAACCCTCTAAAGGGCATCTCCTAATTACCACGTTTACTTAGTTTAATTGTCGGGTCAAATTAAAGTCAATCGGGTTTGTTTTAAATAAAATTCATAACTAAAGATATAAAATCTTTAAAATCAGTTTTGTCACTTTAATGACTTGGTAAATATTAGTTGATCATGTCTAAGCATGATTCAACCCGACAATTCTAAGTATAGGCTCGGTTCGCGACCGAAAGTCGCAAAGTTTGACCTTTGCTTTGACTTTCAGTTCTGACCCGAATTAGCTTGAGTTTATTTATGCCTTAGGGTCCTTTGTGACCATGTTGTATGATAGTATAACCTCCCAAAGTTATACTACTTGGTTCTTTAGAATTAAAGACCATCGCATGTTTCCATAATGCCTAAATGTGACCATAATCCCCTTTAATGTTAAAACAATATTTTTGAAGATGTGAAAGGACTAAAACCTTTATTACTGATCTATAAGCATGTCCATAAAATTTCACATCAGTTTGAGGTCTAGATTAGGAGATATGCTCATTAGCGTAATTAAGAAGCTTTTCGATAAATAAACCGTACGATTAGCATATAGCCTATCTAAACCCAATTTTTAATACCAAACTTATTACCCACTGATGTAATATAATATTTTGGGATTATTGAAGATTTTTATTTATTTTTAGGCTGGTCGTAACCTAGAGTTTTAAGCTTGATTCGGTAATTGCCGATTTTGCCCTTTTAGGCTATAAAATGAGTTTTACAAAACCTTTTGACCCCAAACCTTTTTATACGGATCTAATATGATAAATAAAGTATTTTGAGCCTTCTAGAATAATAAAAATATCAGCTTCCCTTTGAGAACCCGGAAATAACTCAAAATCACCTATTTAAGCGTTTTTAACGCATAGTATATATTGAAACCATTTTAAATCTATAAGACTTGATACCTACTGATGTTTTAAGTAAATTTTCATACTTTAGCAGTAAGCAAAAGTCTTAAACTCAGAATTCTAGTTTTTACCTTTTTAAGCCTATGTGAAATTACCAAAATGCCCTTAAGATGCATAGTTTGGTTATAAGTGATAAATTTCACCTATAGGTTATACCCAAATGATATAACTTGGTAAATTAAGTATTTTTACTGATTTAATCAGACCCGAAACTCAGATTACTATCTAACCTCCTATATAACCTTTAAAATGACCAAAATACCCCTACGGGACATAAGTTGGTTTTAAACTCATTTTCGGGCATAATGGAAGATATCCTACTGATATCACAACATATCAAAGGCATATTAACTTATGGAACATGTTCGTGACTCGTATGGTTACCCATTACGCATGTTTCGCGTTCGGATCGGCTTATGTGACTAGTTTGCATGTATTAGCCGAAACGGGTCAAACCAAATCGTTATTATCTCAAAATCTAGAATGTGATTAAGTTACCCATATTAAACAAGCATGCAAGCTTGTCGGGTCAAAACCATATTCTAAAACCGGTCTTCGCTTTATCATGCGTTTGAACCGTGTATTCCTTTTGAAAACTAACCGTCCTAAGTCTAAGCTTGATTAAAGACCCGTTATGATTCTAATAGGTTATTAAAACCTTCGTTCCAGATTAGGAGCCCAGTAAAAGCTATCTGTACTTTCTGATTTGATATACGGCTGGGATTGAATTTATATTCTGTGACACCCCGTTAAAACACGCTAGCTTGGCAGTGGCTGCTTCAACTTTCGGGACGAAAGTTCTTAAAACTTGGGGATAATGTGACACTCGAGGTTTTTCCGAACGATCACCTTGTAATATTTTGTGTATATAAATATTATTAAATGAAAACGTGACCCTTTATGCATTTTATGTGTTGTGTGTATGTAATATATATGTATGTATGAGAGCCGTAACCGCGACCCGAGACCATGACTCGCAACCGGGCGGTTGCGAGTGGGCCACTCGGTCTCGAGTGGGCTCTTGAGCCGAAACCGGCTTGGGCCGAAACCCCAAGCCCAACTCGTGACCCCCCCCCCTCTTGTGTATATATATCCCACCTTTCCCCAATTCTTTCACTTTACACACACAAACACTCCTAAAACTCTTTCACTAGAAACCCTCTACAAACACTACTTTTCTTCTACAAAAATCGGTACAAGCTTGGAGCAAGCGGTAGGAATATCGGTCAAGAAATCTCGGATCACTCGGACACTTCATCTCCTCTCATTTTCTTCCTTTGTTTTCGGCTTCTCTTTCTCCTCCTTCTTAACCGGTTAGTATGTGATAAATGCCTTGTATTCTTGCTTGAATGATATGTGTATAAACTAGAAAAATGTTTGGTTAGTAGGTTTATGTATGATCATTAGGTTGTTTTGTAAAGATTGAAAATATATGATGACATGTTTGAAAATGACTTGATAATGGTAGTTTACAAGTGTTCATAGCCAACTATACTATGCTTTAAAGTTCTTACTAAGATGATGATGCTAAACATAAGATTTCGGCTATATGTTGTATGTTCTTTGTTCTTGCCATGATAATCTTGTTGAAAGCATGAAATTTTTGGTTCATAAATGTGTGATTTGTTATTGTGAAAACCCTAGAAAAATATGAAGATAGGATGAACTTGCTTGAATATGACTTAAAGATGTAAAAATGGAAAAGTTTGATCTAAGATTTCTAATACTCAGATTAGGCAAAGTGTTTGTAGAAACCTTATTGGCTGTTTCCAAATATGGGTCTGATTTCATGTGTACAATTTAGACTGTCATGCCTGCATCATCACGTGTATATGAAAGTGACAGATTACGACTCGCAACGACAGCATTCCGACTCGAAACCGCACCATTGCGACTCGCAACCAAAGCATGACAAGTCGAAACCACGAGATTTCGACTCGAGACTACGACGGTTGCGACTCGCAACCAACACGTTACAACTCGAGACCACGGTTGCGACTCGCAACCATAACGTGACAAGCCGAAACCACCTGGTTGCGACTCAAGACCACCTGGTTGCGACTCGAGACCAGCTGGTTGCGAGTGGGCTGTTCATTTAGGTTATTGGGCCATTCTGTTAACTTGGGCTATCGTTGACTGGATTACGCTGTTGACTGATCTGTGTGTTACTGTTAAATGTGTGAATGTTAAGGCCGGCCCAATAACCCACTGTTTATTGTTATGCATGATACGTGGTAGTTATGTGCATGTTTTTACGTGAATGCTTGTGCACCGAACCTGACCTATACCGGTAACCATGTTAGGACGTGGTGACCAACGTGATTGACAAGTAACCTAAACCTACCGAGCAACCCAAGGTGAGTTCACAACTTAAAAGCATGCGTCCCGGTGGTTTGGGACACGAGACTAACAACCCTATCCCCTGGTAAAAGGGGATACCATTTACATACCTTCCCTAGTTATTGGGAACAAAACTTACTTTTCCTTCCCGGGTATTGGGAAACCTTTTGGTTAATTACTGTTTATACGGATTGCAACTAACAGCACTAAACGAAACTCTATCACTCAAGTCCCTACTACAAATACCGATTAGTCGCCGGGTTAGGCGAACGGGTTATTAGTTGATAGCGCTATTTAGGTGTTTACCAGCCTCACACCGTGCCCTGGTTTGGGACGGGCGTGAACTAATGTACTCAGAATTTCGTCAATGATGATAGAACATTGACATCGGGGCATCCTGCGGATACGCAACGGTTACCTAGTGTTCGGTATTGGAAAATCAGTTTAGTCGCTAACTTTTGGGGTAGCTCCCCAGGGCATGTATAAACGGATAAATTAACCGGTGAAACAAAGTTTTTGGTAATTAAAACTGGACAACTAGTGAACTCACTCAGCATTATTGTTGACCCCTTACTGCATGCTTTGCAGGTAACCAGTGACGAAGGAGCTTGCAGCTTGGGAACGTGTAGTGTCTGTTCACCCTTGTGTTGGGTGATACCTTATTTTGAAACATGAACGTGTTTAACTACTACTTTATTTATGCTTCCGCTACTTAGTACTGTTTTGAACCAAAACTTAAAACTCTGAACTTAATATTTGCTAAGCTTATGATTAGTAAGTATTACTTTTGTTATCAACTTAAGTATTCAGTATAATTGGTGGCTGGATCCTGGTCGGTCACGCCCCCGAAGCGGGTGTTATCCGCAGGTGGATTTTGGGGGTGTGACAGATTGGTATCAGAGCCATTGGTTATAGTGAACTTGGTTTTAAAAAGGGAAAAATCTTTTTGGAGAAAACCAGACTATAACCCGTGACTCGCGACGACACTACACTCCAAGTGCAAGGCTCGACACATTTGACCTCACAGCTCGGACCAGTGTTTACTTGTTGCTTACTTTATGTTTCCTGTTATGATATACGTACTAGTGTGCCTAAACTAGATAGAAACACCTCTCTCTTCTATCTCATTCTCGCTACATTACGGCATCACACTCATACTGTGTTTTCTGGTTATGAAGACAATGAGTGGACGCGGAAGAGGAAACATTAACATGACGCAGGCTCAGTTCACTAACCTGCTCAACACTGTGGCTGCAGCTTTCGCAGCTCACCCTATAGGTAAGCTCGTTGTTTTAGGATGTTTAGATCCTACCGCCACATCGACTTTTCGCCTCTAAACCTATACGCTTCGCTTCTCACCCTATAGGTCAGCATGCACCTGCGCAACCACCAGTGTGTACTTTCAAAACTTTCATGGATTGCAAGCCTCTCCCTTTCAACGGCACTGAGGGTGCCATAGGTCTTCTGCATTGGATTGAGAAAATTGAAGCTGTCTTTGCTATTTGCGAGTGTCCCCCTGCAAATTGGGTGAAATTTGCTACTGCTACGCTTGAAGGAAGCGCGCTTTCTTGGTGGAAGGCGCAGATTCAGATGTTTGGGTTGGAAACTGCTAATGCTACTGCGTGGGAGGATTTCAAGGACATGATTAAGGATGAATACTGTCACCGGGATGACATCCACAAGCTTGAGAATGAGTACTACGAGCTCAAGATGGTTGGGTCGGAAATTGAAACATACACCAAGCTGTCCAACGATTATGCTGCTCTTTGCCCAAACCTGTCTCGACCAATGTATCGAAGAATCGAACTGTACATCAAGGGTTTGGCTCCAGAGATTCGAAGCCACGTCACTTCAGCCAACCACACTACCATTCAGCCGATTGTTCGACTTGCTCACAAACTTACCGATCAGGCCGTGGAAGAGGGCAGGTTGCCCAAAAGGATCAGTGCTACTGTCGGAACTTCTAGTGACAGCAAGCGTAAGTGGGAAGGAAGTCAAAGCAAGGATGCTAACCCCACACAGGCCCCAGCACAGCAGAGGAAAACTGAAAACAACAAGGGTACTCAGCAACAAGGTGGCTACCGGGGAAGCTACCCTAAGTGCAACAAGTGTAACAAGCACCACAATGGGGCATGTAACAAGGGCCAGTGTCAGCGATGCCACAAGATGGGGCACGACGCCAAGGATTGTCGAAGCCAGTTCCCAGCAAGACAGAATCAGCAACAACCCCAACAGCAACAGCAGCAGGGAAACAACCGGGCATGTTTTAAGTGTGGAGCTGAGGGGCACTTTAAGAAGGATTGCCCTGAACTGAATCAGAATCGCAACAATAATCAGGGAGCTGGGAACAACAATCAGAACAACAATGCCGGGAATGGTGCTAGAGGAAGGGCTTTCGTGATTGGAGCTGGTGAAGCAAGGAATGACCCCAATGTCGTGACGGGTAAGTTCCTACTCGATGATCGTTATGTTTCTGTGTTATTTGATTCCGGTGCCGATGCTAGTTATGTATCCCTACGTATTAGTAAGAAGCTTAAGCGTCCGCTTTCGTTACTAAGTTCTCCTCATATCGTCGAGTTAGCTAATGGAAGAAACATCGAAGCCTCACATGTTGTCAAAGGCTGCAAACTAGAGTTGTCTGGTCAGACATTTAGTATCGATCTTTTCCCTGTTACTCTTGGAAGCTTCGACGTCGTTATTGGTATGGATTGGTTATCCAAGCATCGCGCTGAGATCCTCTGTCAAGAGAAAGCAGTTCGTATTCCTCGCCGTTCTGGCAAACCCCTCATTGTACAAGGTGGCAAGGGTGGAGAAATCTCCGGCATTATCTCGTTCTTGAAGGCCCAGAAGTGTTTACGGAAAGGGCACACCGCTGTCTTAGCACTTGTTACCAACACGCAGGAAAAGGAAAAGAGGATTGAAGATTTTCCAGTAGTGCGAGACTACCCCGAGGTATTTCCTGAGGAATTACCTGGACTCCCTCCCCATCGTCAGGTCGAATTCCAAATCGAGCTGGCTCCTGGAGCAGCGCCTATAGCTCGTGCACCTTACCGTTTAGCCCCTGCAGAATTGAAGGAACTCTCGACGCAATTACAAGAACTATTGGATAAAGGATTTATCCGTCCTAGTTCATCACCCTGGGGAGCACCGGTACTCTTTGTTAAGAAGAAGGATGGCACGTTCCGAATGTGCATAGACTATCGTGAGTTGAACAAGGTTACCATCAAGAATCGTTACCCCCTCCCGCGAATCGACGATTTGGTTGATCAACTGCAAGGATCGAGCTACTATTCTAAGATTGATCTGCGATCAGGCTACCATCAGTTAAGGGTCCGTAACGAAGACATCTCCAAAACTGCATTCAGAACTCGTTATGGTCATTATGAATTCCTCGTTATGCCCTTCGGAATGACCAACGCCCCTGCAGTGTTCATGGATCTTATGAACCGAGTATGCAAACCCTACCTCGACAAATTTGTGATCGTGTTTATAGACGACATCTTGATCTACTCGAAGAGTCAGGAAGAGCATGAACAGCACCTACGCCTTATCCTCGAACTCCTTCGCAATGAGCAACTGTATGCCAAGTTCTCGAAATGCGACTTCTGGCTTCGAGAAGTCCATTTCCTTGGGCACGTGGTTAACAAGGACGGAATCCACGTCGACCCTGCAAAGATCGACTCTATAAAGAATTGGCCTACCCCTAAGACTCCCACTGAAGTTCGCCAATTCTTAGGATTGGCAGGTTACTACCGCAGATTTATTCAGGGATTCTCTAAGATTGCACAACCTCTCACGACACTCACTCAGAAAGGCGTCACCTACAAGTGGAATGAAGCACAGGAATCTGCTTTTCAGAGGCTTAAGGATAACCTCTGCAGTGCTCCAATTCTCTCGTTACCTGAAGGAACGGACGACTTTGTGGTTTACTGTGATGCGTCTATTCATGGGCTCGGTTGCGTGTTGATGCAACGCGAGAAAGTCATTGCTTACGCATCCCGACAACTTAAGACACATGAAAGGAACTACACAACGCATGATTTGGAACTGGGAGCGGTAATATTTGCGCTTAAGATATGGAGACATTACCTGTACGGTACCAAGTGCACCATTTACACCGATCACAGGAGTCTCGAGCATATCTTCAAGCAGAAGGAGTTAAACATGCGACAACGTCGATGGGTCGAACTTCTGAATGATTATGAATGCGCCATCAAGTACCATCCGGGCAAGGCCAATGTCGTGGCAGACGCCCTCAGCCGAAAGGACACTATACCACGGCGCGTGCGAGCATTACAACTTACCATCCAGTCTAGTCTCCCTACCCAGATTCGAAATGCCCAGGTTGAAGCTCTGAAACCGGAAAACATCAGGGCTGAGTCCCTGCGGGGATCGAGACAACAACTAGAACAGAAAGAGGACGGCGCCTACTATGTGGCAGGGCGCATTTGGGTCCCACTTTACGGAGATCTACGAGAACTTGTGATGGACGAAGCCCATAAGTCCCGTTATTCGGTACATCCTGGTGCAGATAAGATGTACCACGACTTAAGGACCACTTACTGGTGGCCTGGCATGAAGGCCCACATAGCAGCCTATGTTGGCAAATGTTTGACCTGCGCAAGAGTCAAAATCGAGTATCAGAAACCAGCAGGCCTACTCCAGCAGCCGGAAATCCCGAAATGGAAATGGGAGCAAATTTCCATGGATTTTGTTACAGGGCTACCTAGATCTCAACGCGGGAATAATACTATCTGGGTGATAGTAGATCGTTTGACTAAGTCTGCACACTTTTTGGCCATTAAAGAAACGGACAAGTTTTCTACCTTAGCAGAAATCTATTTAAAGGAAGTAGTCTCCAGGCACGGGGTGCCAACTTCTATTATTTCCGACCGAGACGCTCGTTTTACTTCCGAATTGTGGCAAGCTATGCACAAATCCTTTGGCTCACGTTTGGACATGAGCACCGCTTATCACCCGCAAACGGATGGGCAGTCTGAACGCACCATCCAAACCTTGGAAGACATGCTTAGAGCATGTGTGATCGATTTTGGCAAGAACTGGGAGAAGCATCTACCGTTGGTGGAATTCTCCTACAACAACAGCTACCACACTAGCATTCAGGCGGCACCTTTTGAGGCATTGTACGGTCGTAAATGCCGATCACCTCTCTGCTGGGCGGAAATAGGTGACAGTCAACTCACAGGCCCAGAACTAGTGGTAGATACAACGGAGAAGATTTCCCAGATCAGGCAACGCATGGCGGCAGCTCGTGACCGTCAGAAAAGCTACGCTGACAAGCGTAAGAGACCGCTAGAATTCCAGGTCGGGGACCGGGTTCTACTTAAAGTCTCACCCTGGAAGGGTGTGGTCCGTTTCGGTAAACGGGGCAAGCTGAATCCACGGTATGTTGGACCGTTCGAAATTACCGAGAAAATCGGTAAGGTAGCTTATAGATTGAACCTGCCTGCAGAGCTGAGTGCAGTGCACAACGTTTTTCACGTATCTAACCTGAAGAAGTGTTTGTCGGATGAAACACTTGTGATTCCTTTTAAGGAACTGACGATTGACGAACAGCTACACTTTACTGAGGAACCGATTGAGATCACGGATCGAGAAATCAAAACCCTCAAACGTAGCCAGATACCCCTGGTGCGAGTTCGTTGGAACTCACGGCGCGGCCCAGAGTTTACCTGGGAGCGGGAGGACCAGATGAAGTCCAAGTATCCCCAGTTATTCCCAAACGAAAACCCCAGCACTGAAGCTACAACCGAATTTCGGGACGAAATTCCAAACCAACGGGGGGATGATGTGACACCCCGTTAAAACACGCTAGCTTGGCAGTGGCTGCTTCAACTTTCGGGACGAAAGTTCTTAAAACTTGGGGATAATGTGACACTCGAGGTTTTTCCGAACGATCACCTTGTAATATTTTGTGTATATAAATATTATTAAATGAAAACGTGACCCTTTATGCATTTTATGTGTTGTGTGTATGTAATATATATGTATGTATGAGAGCCGTAACCGCGACCCGAGACCATGACTCGCAACCGGGCGGTTGCGAGTGGGCCACTCGGTCTCGAGTGGGCTCTTGAGCCGAAACCGGCTTGGGCCGAAACCCCAAGCCCAACTCGTGACCCCCCCCCCCCCTCTTGTGTATATATATCCCACCTTTCCCCAATTCTTTCACTTTACACACACAAACACTCCTAAAACTCTTTCACTAGAAACCCTCTACAAACACTACTTTTCTTCTACAAAAATCGGTACAAGCTTGGAGCAAGCGGTAGGAATATCGGTCAAGAAATCTCGGATCACTCGGACACTTCATCTCCTCTCATTTTCTTCCTTTGTTTTCGGCTTCTCTTTCTCCTCCTTCTTAACCGGTTAGTATGTGATAAATGCCTTGTATTCTTGCTTGAATGATATGTGTATAAACTAGAAAAATGTTTGGTTAGTAGGTTTATGTATGATCATTAGGTTGTTTTGTAAAGATTGAAAATATATGATGACATGTTTGAAAATGACTTGATAATGGTAGTTTACAAGTGTTCATAGCCAACTATACTATGCTTTAAAGTTCTTACTAAGATGATGATGCTAAACATAAGATTTCGGCTATATGTTGTATGTTCTTTGTTCTTGCCATGATAATCTTGTTGAAAGCATGAAATTTTTGGTTCATAAATGTGTGATTTGTTATTGTGAAAACCCTAGAAAAATATGAAGATAGGATGAACTTGCTTGAATATGACTTAAAGATGTAAAAATGGAAAAGTTTGATCTAAGATTTCTAATACTCAGATTAGGCAAAGTGTTTGTAGAAACCTTATTGGCTGTTTCCAAATATGGGTCTGATTTCATGTGTACAATTTAGACTGTCATGCCTGCATCATCACGTGTATATGAAAGTGACAGATTACGACTCGCAACGACAGCATTCCGACTCGAAACCGCACCATTGCGACTCGCAACCAAAGCATGACAAGTCGAAACCACGAGATTTCGACTCGAGACTACGACGGTTGCGACTCGCAACCAACACGTTACAACTCGAGACCACGGTTGCGACTCGCAACCATAACGTGACAAGCCGAAACCACCTGGTTGCGACTCAAGACCACCTGGTTGCGACTCGAGACCAGCTGGTTGCGAGTGGGCTGTTCATTTAGGTTATTGGGCCATTCTGTTAACTTGGGCTATCGTTGACTGGATTACGCTGTTGACTGATCTGTGTGTTACTGTTAAATGTGTGAATGTTAAGGCCGGCCCAATAACCCACTGTTTATTGTTATGCATGATACGTGGTAGTTATGTGCATGTTTTTACGTGAATGCTTGTGCACCGAACCTGACCTATACCGGTAACCATGTTAGGACGTGGTGACCAACGTGATTGACAAGTAACCTAAACCTACCGAGCAACCCAAGGTGAGTTCACAACTTAAAAGCATGCGTCCCGGTGGTTTGGGACACGAGACTAACAACCCTATCCCCTGGTAAAAGGGGATACCATTTACATACCTTCCCTAGTTATTGGGAACAAAACTTACTTTTCCTTCCCGGGTATTGGGAAACCTTTTGGTTAATTACTGTTTATACGGATTGCAACTAACAGCACTAAACGAAACTCTATCACTCAAGTCCCTACTACAAATACCGATTAGTCGCCGGGTTAGGCGAACGGGTTATTAGTTGATAGCGCTATTTAGGTGTTTACCAGCCTCACACCGTGCCCTGGTTTGGGACGGGCGTGAACTAATGTACTCAGAAATTCGTCAATGATGATAGAACATTGACATCGGGGCATCCTGCGGATACGCAACGGTTACCTAGTGTTCGGTATTGGAAAATCAGTTTAGTCGCTAACTTTTGGGGTAGCTCCCCAGGGCATGTATAAACGGATAAATTAACCGGTGAAACAAAGTTTTTGGTAATTAAAACTGGACAACTAGTGAACTCACTCAGCATTATTGTTGACCCCTTACTGCATGCTTTGCAGGTAACCAGTGACGAAGGAGCTTGCAGCTTGGGAACGTGTAGTGTCTGTTCACCCTTGTGTTGGGTGATACCTTATTTTGAAACATGAACGTGTTTAACTACTACTTTATTTATGCTTCCGCTACTTAGTACTGTTTTGAACCAAAACTTAAAACTCTGAACTTAATATTTGCTAAGCTTATGATTAGTAAGTATTACTTTTGTTATCAACTTAAGTATTCAGTATAATTGGTGGCTGGATCCTGGTCGGTCACGCCCCCGAAGCGGGTGTTATCCGCAGGTGGATTTTGGGGGTGTGACATATTCAGCTCAGGTAAATACTCTTAACTTATTTTCCCTATACGGGCTTGGGATACGGTACTATAAAAGTACCGCTTGGTCGGGTGTATGTAGTCATTTAAATCGGATTGTGATTGATGTATTTACATAACCTGTTTGATATGTATTATTTGGTGTATGGCCCTTGGGGGTTAAATGACCATGTCCCGGATATCCTTGGCATCATTCATAGAAATGGCCACGACCTAAGCACGGGGTGTAGGCGTACACCTGACAGCTGCCTTATGTAAAAACTGGTATCCCACTGTAAGGAATCGACCTTGTGGGCATTATACCTGTGGTGTGTCAGTTAACTTAAGTCCGGCCCTACAAACCGGCCCTAATGTACGACAAATGAGTAAAACTGTATACAAGATTACTTTGATTAATTGTCCCAAGTTATAAAATATTTTTGCCAAAGTGCATTTAAATCAATTTTCAAACTCTTTTCAAAATGAGTCAGTTAAGTTGTATTTACCAGTGCAAACTGACGTATTTTCCAAAAAGGCTAAGTGCAGGTGCTAGACGAAATAGGCTGGTGTAACACCCCAAAAACGGGTTTGGTAATCAAACCACGTTAACATTAACGACGGGTAAAATACCGCTAGTGGTGAAAATGTACCCGGTAAATATTAGGACTTAAATAAATAAACCTAATATTAATTAAAAGGGGAAATAAATACTTTGAGAAAACAAAGTGTATAAAAAGCCCAAATTAACGGGACTTAAAATATAACGGGTTATAACTTCCCGAACACGTTAAAGTAACTAGGAATAATTAACCTAGTTAGAAGCATTTAATTAACTGACTAATGGTGAGTTATAGCTTCATTTGATCAAAATAAAACATGAGGGGCTAATGTTGCCAAGTGGGAAACTTGTTTTAATAAAACAAGAGTTAAACACCAAAACACACACTTAAAGTGTGTGTTCTGGTCGTGACAATCACAGGAGCCAAGGGAGGGTTCCTTACTCAAACCCTAACAAGCACAAATCAACAAATTGGAAAGGGGAATCGAACCTAAATGGAAATCCGAGCACAAACTAGTGATCACCTCAGTGAAGGGATCGTAAGGTATGTCAAAATTCCCACTTTGGTTCCATCTCAAATTTGGATGAACACATGAGATTTGAGATTTGAGATTTGAGTTTGCATGATCGTTATTTGGGTGAAATAGTAATGAAATCATGTCTAGGAGTAAACCCTAGTCATTAGTTTGTTGAATTAATGTTTAAACTATGAAATTCATGATCATCCACCATGTGTGTGTAGTGGGTTTTGTAGAAACAAGGTGAACACTAGAACCATGATGAGTAGATTAGTGTTATTTGAATTCTATAAGGTTAATTCTGATATTGAACTATAAATTAGATGATTGCCTTGTAAAAGATGTTAAAAATCTTGGTAAAAATAACAAGTTATGAACTTGATTATAAATATGTAAAATTATGCACATTAGGTGTTTGTTGAAATGCCTAAATGAGAACTAAGTGTTGATAATGTGCCTAATTGAGTCTTGTGAACTTAATAGTGCAATCATATGTGTTAATTGGTGATTTGACTCTTAAATAGTCAAACCGACCATTAATAAGATCGAATGGTAATTGTGATAGAAAACATGTAAGATGGAATAGTCATAATTAATGATGACTAATATAACCGTCTTACGAATTATGATGATAGTTTGACGCTTGACAAGCTAGGTAGAGGCTTGGAAAGGAAGCGGGTCAAATGAATCAAGCACGAGAAGAAAGGCGTATGCGGGATGCGAGGTAAGTATAGCTTACACTAGTCTTAGATTGTGTAATATTCCCTTAGCGTATAAATAACGAATGGAATAACTAAACAATTAAAATACGATGTTCCGTCGTGTAGGCGTACGGAACTAGATAATCCAAGATGAAAGAAACCATAAGAATGGTTAAAAAGGAAGTAAATTGATAATTCGGTCATATTATGACGAAAGTGGTAATAAAAGGTTTATAAGTAAAAATGACCGTACCGTGTTAAACGGAGCGGGTCATGTACTTGAGATGATAATAAATATCATCTCGAAAAGACAAACGGTCAATTCGGCCAAACGGGTCAAAAGGTGTAGACATCACCTTTTGACAATATTGACTAATGATCTTTTGTCGAGTTATATGCTTACAGGAATAGAAATCCAATGGATACTCGCATCGCTCTTATTTAGCGATTTAAAAAGCAAGGTATTTATAAATCGGGTCTACTTGTTGATCCGGGCCAGGTATGCATATTCATGTCGTAGTTTAAAATGCTATTTTGGTCGAATATATGGGAAAGAGAGTCTTTCGTAGTAAAAAGAACATAATCGACCAAAACGCCCTTGTTGGCTAATTCGAGCAAACAACCTTTAAAAGTTGTTTGGAAACGAGTTCTATGATTAGGTAAATACTTAGAATAAATATAGAAGCATTCGAAAGCGTTTTTAGGCTTGAAAATGCTTAAATACCCGTAATGGGTCAAAATAAGTATCCGAGTAAAAATGGGTTTAATTTGAGTAATTAAACCGGCGATTAAAATCTAATATAATAGGCAACATTAAGTCGAAGAAGTATATGTGACATAAGGGTCAAATAAACATGTTTGATGGTGAAATCACAAACGGGTCAAAATTTGCAAAAAAGGAAATAAGCCGAAGACTTAGAAGTCTTAAATTTTGTTAAGTCGAATGTCGGATTTTATCCTCATATGATGGAGGATTAAATTACGGACGCGTAGGAAAAGGAATCGGGTAAAACGGATCAATAACGAAGAAGTTATGGCTGTTTCCATAAAAACTGGCATAGCTGAACTAAGCTGCAGACCTGCTGATGCAGGGGCCACCGTAAATTACGGTGTCCACCGTAATTTACGGTAGAGTCAAAAAGTGTTACGTTGGACTTCTTCTGATTTACGGTGGAAGAAGAAAATTTCAGGGGCTACCGTAAATTACGGTACCCACCGTAATTTACGGTGGACCCTGTACAAAAATGTATTTTTGATTAGTTTTGCTTCCCGGACTTGTTTAAATACGTTTTAAATCACGTATGACTAAAGCATTTCATGTTTTTATGAAATGTAGGTACTTTGTGGATGCCGGAAGAAGATCAAGCTCAACGAAGAACCGAACACGATATAGATACACGTTTCCGCACATTGCCACGTTGTAAATTTTAAACAACGAACTCGATTAAGTTATGTTGAATAACTTATGATTTGTTAAAAGTTTTAATAAACCCGCATTTATATAATATGTGTGGTCTTAACTACACATCTAATTGTGGTAATTTCATATAAAACCGTAATTTAGTAACTAGGGTGTTACAAGTTGGTATCAGAGCCTTGGTTTAAGAGATTCAAGTATGGTGGGGAGAACCATGCTTGGACTTAAACCTTACGCTCTTGATAAAGATTGGTGTTCGGTTCGAGGCTTGATCGTAAATCCGGTAAGTACATGTATGTTAATGGTTTAGTGTGCTAAAGTGTTGTAAACAACACATAGGGTTATCGTGTGACACACGTTACCCTAATTAAAATGATTGATATAGTTAATGAAAATACGCGCGTTGGCGCGTATAGAAAAAGCCTTGTATTATAATACAGGTGATTATTAAAGTTGATATAATTAACTCTTGTAAATGTTTCAGTTGAAGGACACTCGCATCTAAAGATAGCGGGAGTCTAACAAATTGTTGACTTGACGAGGGAACGGTCCAAAGTACGACAAGTAGAACATGCTCACCAAGGACCTAAATCGCGTAACGATCGCGAACAAGGCTAACGGCAAGAGAAGCCTGACAGGGCAAGCATTACCAGGTGCACATTTTTATAATTTTAATTGCACGAATAGAAATATGCAACAAATACATAGAAACTGATAGTTGCATATGTAAATAGAAAACTTGGAAAAACCTGAATAGAATACCTATTCGGGATATTGTTTCCAAGAGAAATGAATAGAGGTGTTACTTACATGGGGCGTGACGTGATAGTTATAAAAAGGTCATGTATGTCATGTGTTGATCGCCTACTCTGGCCAAGTAGGTAGTGAACACATGATACCATGAACTTTTCATAATGGACATGCTTATATCCGATGTATTAAGGACGGGGTAAGTGGGACAAATTAAAGGTACCCAAATGAATCAAATAAGCAAAATATGTGATCACAATGTAAACGCACAGCCGAGTGACGGAAGCGTATTACATTAAGATAATGAGCCTGAGTGAAGGGACAAAGAAACACGTAAGATAATCAGACATGTATTGGGAAGGGGTGTACTTACACTCGAACCCGGAAAATGCAAACATGTAAAATGATGTAGACATGTATTGGGAAGGGGTGTACTTACACTCGAACCCGGAAAATGCAAACATGTAAAATGATGTAGACATGTATTGGGAAGGGGTGTACTTACACTCGAACCCGGAAAATGCAAACATGTAAAATGATGTAGACATGTATTGGGAAGGGGTGTATTTACACTCGAACCCGGAAAATGCAAACATGTAAAATGATGTAGACATGTATTGGGAAGGGGTGTACTTACACTCGAACCCGGAAAATGCAAACATGTAAAATGATGTAGACATGTATTGGGAAGGGGTGTACTTACACTCGAACCCGGAAAATGCAAACATGTGAAGTAATGTAGACATGTATTGGGAAGGGGTGTACTTACACTCGAACCCGAAGAATATAAACGTGTAAAATGATCAAGATATGCATTGGGAGGTAGGGTACTTACACTCGAACCCGAAGAATACAAATATGACTCTTAAAGGGCCGATTTTGTAAAACCCCAAATTTGAGAACGGAATAGGAATATAAAAGGGAACGAAGTCATAATACATACCGTAAGGGTTTCAATAATAACGACTTCGGTAAAACACCCGGTTGGTGAGTAAGGATTTAAACACATGCGTAGACTGAGAAACAGGAACGCGAAATAGAAAGTCAAAAGACTTGGAATATGAGTCATGACTAAAAGATGACGAGAATTTTCGCAACCATAAATTTTGATGAAAATTACGTTCGACTAGTTAAAGGTCGAACGGGTTAAACAAAGAATGAAATTTGACGTTCGCCAGTGATGAAATCTCACATGAACGAGTTAAGCGAATTAAATAAATGATGATGTTTGCTAATGTAAGTAGGCGCGGGTTGAATAAGTAAAAGTGTGAAATATTAACTAACCTATGTAAAGGGGTTATGGGTGTTAAGAACGTTAAGATAAAAAGAACCCGGGTAATGGGTTGTATACAAGTATAAGTATGAACCGGGAGACGGTAAGTGTAGAACAAACTGACGCGTAAATAACGTCAGAAGTCATGAAGTCGGAGGATTAGTCCGGAAATGGACAAATGAAGCCTTAGACTACGGTCAAGGTCGATTGAAGTTCAAAAGTGAAAAATAAACGATTCCAAACATAATAATAGATGCTTTGGGGCTATATATGTATATATATATACATTTGAATATAGACAAGAATAGAAGATGATCTACGGGATCATCATAGCCTACGAGATTAAACACAGTGTTAAGGTCTATGGGACCTAAAAGACCCCCGAGTCATAAAGAGAAGAAAACGAGTTATTAATGTCCCACTCTAAAAAGGTGGAAAAATTTAAAGAAATAGCCTATGATGCTAAGTGAAAGAACCTACGGGTCAATAGTGCAAGGCAAGGGAACTAGCTATGATTCCCCGCGTAAAATGAGAACGGAAAAGAATAAATTATGGATCTTAACATCAATAGGTGCAAGACAATATATTCGAAAAGAGGTATTTTCGAAAATGGAAGGTTGATAAAAATTAAACATGACGTGACACGATCACAGTCAAGAAATGCAACGTGAAGTGGAATCACATTATCACTAAACGAACGGTAAAAGTATATGGACTATAAGGTCTAGTTAGTGAAAACGGTTAAGGACATTAAAGTAATTTTGGTTGTTTATAAGCGGTGGATTCGGTATAACTAAACCGAATAAATAAATTTGAAAACAAAGAAAATTGTTGTTAAAAGTGAATGATTTCACTAAAGACCTTTAAATGGGTCAAAGTAACGGATCCATAAAGAATTTGATAATATATGAAAGTGATGAATAGCGCTAAGTAACTAAACTAGCGGAAATAACGAGATTACGTTATTTCGAATTGCACTATGTCGTAAGAGGTACGTAGACAATTAATAGCCAAAAAGATGTTACCATACTTTTCTGGTAATACTAACAATTGGCTAAGAGTATAAGTAATGTTTAAGGGATTTCTCGGCTCAAAATACATTGAGTTTAAACTCAATGAGTTATATCATAAAAGGTTTCGAGGACGAAACCTCTTTAAGGGGGTAGACTTGTAACACCCCAAAAACGGGTTTGGTAATCAAACCACGTTAACATTAACGACGGGTAAAATACCGCTAGTGGTGAAAATGTACCCGGTAAATATTAGGACTTAAATAAATAAACCTAATATTAATTAAAAGGGGAAATAAATACTTTGAGAAAACAAAGTGTATAAAAAGCCCAAATTAACGGGACTTAAAATATAACGGGTTATAACTTCCCGAACACGTTAAAGTAACTAGGAATAATTAACCTAGTTAGAAGCATTTAATTAACTGACTAATGGTGAGTTATAGCTTCATTTGATCAAAATAAAACATGAGGGGCTAATGTTGCCAAGTGGGAAACTTGTTTTAATAGAACAAGAGTTAAAACACCAAAACACACACTTAAAGTGTGTGTTCTGGTCGTGACAATCACAGGAGCCAAGGGAGGGTTCCTTACTCAAACCCTAACAAGCACAAATCAACAAATTGGAAAGGGGAATCGAACCTAAATGGAAATCCGAGCACAAACTAGTGATCACCTCAGTGAAGGGATCGTAAGGTATGTCAAAATTCCCACTTTGGTTCCATCTCAAATTTGGATGAACACATGAGATTTGAGATTTGAGTTTGCATGATCATTATTTGGGTGAAATAGTAATGAAATCATGTCTAGGAGTAAACCTTAGTCATTAGTTTGTTGAATTAATGTTTAAACTATGAAATTCATGATCATCCACCATGTGTGTGTAGTGGGTTTTGTAGAAACAAGGTGAACACTAGAACCATGATGAGTAGATTAGTGTTATTTGAATTCTATGAGGTTAATTCTGATATTGAACTATAAATTAGATGATTGCCTTGTAAAAGATGTTAAAAATCTTGGTAAAAATAACAAGTTATGAACTTGATTATAAATATGTAAAATCATGCACATTAGGTGTTTGTCGAAATGCCTAAATGAGAACTAAGTGTTGATAATGTGCCTAATTGAGTCTTGTGAACTTAATAGTGCAATCATATGTGTTAATTGGTGATTTGACTCTTAAGTCAAACCGACCATTAATAAGATCGAATGGTAATTGTGATAGAAAACATGTAAGATGGAATAGTCATAATTAATGATGACTAATATAACCGTCTTACGAATTATGATGATAGTTTGACGCTTGACAAGCTAGGTAGAGGCTTGGAAAGGAAGCGGGTCAAATGAATCAAGCACGATAAGAAAGGCGTATGCGGGATGCGAGGTAAGTATAGCTTACACTAGTCTTAGATTGTGTAATATTCCCTTAGCGTATAAATAACGAATGGAATAACTAAACAATTAAAATACGATGTTCCGTCGTGTAGGCGTACGGAACTAGATAATCCAAGATGAAAGAAACCATAATAATGGTTAAAAAGGAAGTAAATTGATAATTCGGTCATATTATGACGAAAGTGGTAATAAAAGGTTTATAAGTAAAAATGACCGTACCGTGTTAAACGGAGCGGGTCATGTACTTGAGATGATAATAAATATCATCTCGAAAAGACAAACGGTCAATTCGGCCAAACGGGTCAAAAGGTGTAGACATCACCTTTTGACAATATTGACTAATGATCTTTTGTCGAGTTATATGCTTACAGGAATAGAAATCCAATGGATACTCGCATCGCTCTTATTTAGCGATTTAAAAAGCAAGGTATTTATAAATCGGGTCTACTTGTTGATCCGGGCCAGGTATGCATATTCATGTCGTAGTTTAAAATGCTATTTTGGTTGAATATATGGGAAAGAGAGTCTTTCGTAGTAAAAAGAACATAATCGACCAAAACGCCCTTGTTGGCTAATTCGAGCAAACAACCTTTAAAAGTTGTTTGGAAACGAGTTCTATGATTAGGTAAATACTTAGAATAAATATAGAAGCATTCGAAAGCGTTTTTAGGCTTGAAAATGCTTAAATACCCGTAGGGGGTCAAAATAAGTATCCGAGTAAAAATGGGTTTAATTTGAGTAATTAAACCGGCGATTAAAATCTAATATGATAGGCAACATTAAGTCGAAGAAGTATATGTGACATAAGGGTCAAATAAACATGTTTGATGGTGAAATCACAAACGGGTCAAAATTTGCAAAAAAGGAAATAAGCCGAAGACTTAGAAGTCTTAAATTTTGTTAAGTCGAATGTCGGATTTTATCCTCATATGATGGAGGATTAAATTACGGACGCGTAGGAAAAGGAATCGGGTAAAACGGATCAATAACGAAGAAGTTATGGCCGTTTCCGTAAAAACTGGCATAGCTGAACTAAGCTGCAGACCTGCTGATGCAGGGGCCACCGTAAATTACGGTGTCCACCGTAATTTACGGTAGAGTCAAAAAGTGTTACGTTGGACTTCTTCTGATTTACGGTGGAAGAAGAAAATTTCAGGGGCTACCGTAAATTACGGTACCCACCGTAATTTACGGTGGACCCTGTACAAAAATGTATTTTTGATTAGTTTTGCTTCCCGGACTTGTTTAAATATGTTTTAAATCACGTATGACTAAAGCATTTCATGTTTTTATGAAATGTAGGTACTTTGTGGATGCCGGAAGAAGATCAAGCTCAACGAAGAACCGAACACGATATAGATACACGTTTCTGCACATTGCCACGTTGTAAATTTTAAACAACGAACTCGATTAAGTTATGTTGAATAACTTATGATTTGTTAAAAGTTTTAATAAACCCGCATTTATATAATATGTGTGGTCTTAACTACACATCTAATTGTGGTAATTTCATATAAAACCGTAATTTAGTAACTAGGGTGTTACAGCTGGCTACTCCAGGCATCATTACTCAAGTCTCGCAAGCTTTAGATGTCAAAGTCTGTTGAACAGTTTCCTTTTTATTTGATCCGCCTGTGGATCTGTTTCGACTGTGTTGTAATACTTAAACATTACATTTTGTTCAGTTGAAATAAATCTATATCTTTTGCTTCCGCTGTGCATTTATACGTTGTGTTGTTTGACTATGATGATATCAATGACGTCACGATACTCCCCACCGGGCCCACCGGTGACACGTGGAAAATAGGGGTGTGACAGGTTGGTATCAGAGCCAACGCTGAGTGAATTAAACACTAGCCTTTTGTGTTTAATCTCAGTTACACAACTGCACATTCTTGAGTCTAGACAAGAACTTAGGACTAATCCTTGTTTATTTTGTTCTATTTTGTTTCCTTTGTTATTTTATGATTAGCCCTTGCATGGGCAAGTCATTATGTTAGAAGTCCCGTTTAGGGCAACCACGTACTTGTTTAAATCTTAATAGGACGATTAGACTCCTATATTATAAGATCTACCATTATAATAAAGTGGCAAAATCTATAAAGGACAAGACCTAGCCATATGTCACCTTAAGACTGTGACACTCGGGGTTTTTCCATACGAACACCTTGTAATATTTTGTGTATATAAATATTATTAAATGAAAACGTGACCTTTGTGCATTATACGTGATGTATGTATGTATTATATATATATATATGAGAGCCGAAACCACGACCCGAGACCATGACTCGCAACCGGGCGGTTGCGAGTGGGCCACTCGGTCTCGAGTGGGCCGTTGAGCCGAAACCGGTTTGGGCCGAAACCCCCAAGCCCAACCCGAAACCCCCTTAACCCACTTGATGCTTGGTGTATAAATTCCAACCTTTTCCACTTTGTTTCATTTGGTTGCATAAACACACCCACACTTCTCCTACTTTCTCTCAACTAAGAAAACCCCAAAACAACATCCAAACTCTTCCAAATTCTCGGCTCAAGCAAGGGATCTCGGTCAAGAAAGCTCGGATCACTCGGACACTTCATCTTCTCTTATTTTCTTCCTTTATTTCGGATCTTTCTCCTCCTTCTTAACCGGTTAGTGTTGTTACTTTGTGCATAAGAAATTATGTGATGTTCATGAACAAGTATATGCTTGGCTAGTAGTTTTGTATGACTTTTAGGTTGATTTGTAAAAGTTTGACAATATGTGGTAACATGTTAGAAATGGTAGTTTAGGAATGTTTATGCCAACCAAAACTATGTTCAAGATTATAAAATGAATGCTTCATTGTTCTTGCAAAATGATGTTGTTAAATATGAGATTTCAACTATATAATGTATGTTTTCTTGTTTTGCATGATAACCTTGCTAGAAATATGTGAGTTTTGGTTTAAAAATGTATGGTTATATTAGATGTAAAACCCTAGAAAAACTATGAACTTGATGAACTAGTTGAAGATGGTTTGAAGAATTAAAATGGCAAAGTTTGATCTATATGGTTTAATGGTCAAATGAGGAAAAGTGTTTGTAGAAACCTTATTGGTTATTTCCGGATTTGGGCCTGAATTCTTGGTACAAAATGGACTGATGCATCTGCATCATCACGTGTACATGAAAATGACAGTTTCCGACTCGCAACCACGACATTACGACTCGCAACCACAGCACTCCGACTCGAAACCACACGGTTGCGACTCGCAACCATAGCATGACAAGTCGAAATCACGAGATTGCGACTCGAGACCACGCCGTTGCGACTCGCAACCAAAACGTGATAACTCGAGACCACGGTTGCGACTCGCAACCACAGCGTGACAAGCCGAGACCACCTGGTTGCGACTCGAGACCAGCTGGTTGCGAGTGGGCTGTCCATTTTGGTTATTGGGCCATTCTGTGTTAACTTGGGCTAGCTGTTAAGTGGACTATGTGTTGCTGTGTTCTGTTTGACTGTGTTACTGTTAGGGCCGGCCCAATAACCCCATGACTATTTACTTGTATGCGTGTTACGTACCTGTATGTGTTTTACGTGAATGCTTGTACACCGAACCTGACCTATACCGGTAACCATGTTAGGACGTGGTGACCAACGTGATTGACAAGTAACCTAAACCTACCGAGCAACCCAAGGTGAGTTCACAACTTAAGAGCATGCGTCCCGGTGGTTTGGGACACGAGACTGAAACAACCCTATCCCCTGGTAAAAGGGGATACTATTTACATACTTTCCCTAGTTATTGGAAACAAAACTTATTTTTCTTCCCGGGTATTGGGAAACCTTTTGGTTAATTACTGTTTATACGGATTGCAACCAACGGCACTAAACGAAACTCTATCACTCAAGTCCCTACTACAAATACCGATTAGTCGCCGGGTTAGGCGAGCGGGTTATTAGTTGATAGCGCTATTTAGGTGTTTACCAGCCTCACACCGTGCCCTGGTTTGGGACGGTCGTGAACTAATGTACTCAGAAATCCGTCAATGATGATAGAACATTGACATCGGGGCATCCTGCGGATACGCAACGGTTACCTAGTGTTCGGTATTGGAAAAACAGTTTAGTCGCTAACTTTTGGGGTAGCTCCCCAGGGCATGTATAAACGGATAAATTAACCGGTGAAACAAAGTTTTTGGTAATTAAAACTGGACAACTAGTGAACTCACTCAGCATTATTGTTGACCCCTTACTGCATGCTTTGCAGGTAACCAGTGACGAAGGAGCTTGCAGCTTGGGGACGTGTAGTGTCTGTTCACCCTTGTGTTGGGTGTCACCTTATTTTGAAACATGAACTATGTTTAAACTTCTTTACTTAAGCTTCCGCTACTTGTTACTATTTTGAACTTAAAACTTTAAACTCTGGACTTAATATTTGCTAAGTTATGATTAGTAAGTATTACTTTTGTTATCAACTTAAGTTTTCGGTATAATTGGTGGCTGGATCCTGGTCGGTCACGCCCTCGAAGCGGGTGTTATCCGCAGGTGGATTTTGGGGGTGTGACAGATTGGTATCAGAGCCATTGGTTATAGTGAACTTGGTTTTAAAAAGGGAAAGATCTTTTTGGAGAAAACCAGACTATAACCCGTGACTCGCGACGACACTACACTCCAAGTGCAAGGCTCGACACATTTGACCTCATAGCTCGGACCAGTGTTTACTTGTTTGCTTTATGTTTCCTATTATGATATACGTACTAGTGTGCCTAACTAGATAGATACACCTCTCTCTTCTATCTCATTCTCGCTACACTACGACATCACACTCATACTGTGTTTTCTGGTTATGAAGACAATGAGTGGACGCGGAAGAGGAAACATTAACATGACGCAGGCTCAGTTCACTAACCTGCTCAACACAGTGGCTGCGGCTTTTGCAGCTCACCCTATAGGTCAGCATGCACCTGCGCAACCACCCGTGTGTACTTTCAAAACTTTCATGGATTGCAAGCCTCTTCCTTTCAACGGCACTGAGGGTGCCATAGGTCTTCTGCACTGGATTGAGAAAATTGAAGCTGTTTTTGCTGTCTGTGAATGTCCCCCTGCAAATTGGGTGAAATTTGCTACTGCTACGCTTGAAGGAAGCGCGCTTTCTTGGTGGAAGGCGCAGATTCAGATGTTCGGTTTGGAAACTGCTAATGCTACGGCATGGGAGGATTTCAAGGATATGATTAAGGATGAATACTGTCACCGGGATGACATCCACAAGCTCGAGAATGAGTACTATGAGCTCAAGATGGTTGGGTCGGAAATTGAAACCTACACCAAGCTGTCTAACGACTACGCTGCTCTTTGCCCAAACATGTCTCGACCAATGTACCGAAGGATCGAACTGTACATCAAAGGTTTAGCTCCAGAAATTCGAAGCCATGTCACTACAGCCAACCACACTACCATTCAGCCGATTGTTCGACTTGCTCACAAACTCACTGATCAGGCCGTGGAAGAGGGCCGGTTGCCCAAAAGGATCAGTGCTACCATCGGAACTTCTAGTGACAGCAAGCGTAAGTGGGAAGGAAGTCAAAGCAAGGATGCTAACCCCACTCAGGCCCCAGCACAGCAAAGGAAAACCGAAAACAACAAGGGCACTCAACCACAGGGTGGCTACCGGGGAAGCTACCCTAAGTGCAACAAGTGTAACAAGCACCACAATGGGGCATGTAACAAGGGCCAGTGTCAGCGATGCCACAAGATGGGGCACGAAGCCAAGGATTGTAGGAGCCAGTTCCCAGCAAGACAGAATCAGCAACAACCCCAACAGCAACAGCAGCAGGGAAACAACAGGGCATGTTTTAAGTGTGGAGCTGAGGGGCACTTTAAGAAGGATTGTCCTGAACTGAATCAGAACCGCAACAATAATCAGGGAGCTGGGAACAACAATCAGAACAACAATGCTGGGAATGGTGCTAGAGGAAGAGCTTTTGTGATTGGAGCTGGAGAAGCAAGGAATGACCCCAATGTCGTGGCGGGTAAGTTCCTACTCGATGATCGTTATGTTTCTGTGTTATTTGATTCCGGTGCCGATGCTAGTTATGTATCCCTACGTATTAGTAAGAAGCTTAAGCGTCCGCTTTCGTTACTAAGTTCTCCTCATATCGTCGAGTTAGCTAATGGTAGAAACATCGAGGCCTCACACGTTGTCAAAGGCTGCAAACTAGAGTTGTCTGGTCAAACATTTAGTATCGATCTTTTCCCTGTTACTCTTGGAAGCTTCGACGTCGTTATTGGTATGGATTGGTTATCCAAGCATCGCGCTGAGATCCTCTGTCAAGAGAAAGCAGTTCGTATTCCTCGCCGTTCTAGCAAACCTCTCATTGTACAAGGTGGCAAAAGTGGAGAAATCTCCGGCGTTATTTCTTTCTTGAAGGCCCAGAAGTGTTTACGAAAAGGGCACACCGCTATCTTAGCACTTGTTACCAACACGCAGGAAAAGGAAAAGAGGATTGAAGACTTTCCAGTAGTGCGTGACTACCCCGAGGTATTTCCTGAGGAATTACCTGGACTCCCTCCCCATCGTCAGGTCGAATTCCAAATCGAGCTAGCTCCCGGAGCAGCGCCTATAGCTCGTGCACCTTATCGACTAGCCCCCGCAGAATTGAAGGAACTCTCGACGCAACTACAAGAACTTTTGGATAAAGGATTTATCCGTCCTAGTTCATCACCCTGGGGAGCACCGGTACTCTTTGTTAAGAAGAAGGATGGCACGTTCCGAATGTGTATTGACTATCGTGAGCTGAACAAGGTTACCATCAAGAATCGTTACCCTCTCCCTCGAATCGACGACCTATTCGATCAGTTGCAAGGATCGAGCTACTATTCCAAGATTGACCTGCGATCAGGCTACCATCAGTTAAGGGTCCGTAGTGAAGATATTTCCAAGACTGCATTCAGAACTCGTTATGGTCATTATGAATTCCTCGTTATGCCCTTCGGAATGACCAACGCTCCTGCAGTGTTCATGGATCTCATGAACCGGGTATGCAAACCCTACCTCGACAAATTTGTGATCGTGTTTATAGACGACATCTTGATCTACTCGAAAAGTCAGGAAGAGCATGAACAGCACCTACGCCTTATCCTCGAACTCCTTCGCAAAGAGCAACTGTACGCCAAGTTCTCGAAATGCGACTTCTGGCTTCGAGAAGTCCATTTCCTTGGGCACGTGGTTAACAAGGATGGAATCCACGTCGACCCAGCTAAGATCGACTCTATAAAGAATTGGCCTACCCCTAAGACTCCGACTGAAGTTCGCCAATTCTTGGGATTGGCAGGTTACTACCGCAGATTCATTCAGGGATTCTCAAAGATTGCACAACCCCTCACTACACTCACTCAGAAAGGCGTCACCTACAAGTGGAATGAAGCACAGGAATCTGCTTTTCAGAGGCTTAAGGATAACCTCTGCAGTGCTCCTATTCTCTCGTTACCTGAAGGCACTGACGACTTTGTGGTCTACTGCGATGCGTCTATTCATGGGCTCGGTTGCGTGTTGATGCAACGCGAGAAAGTTATTGCTTACGCCTCTCGACAACTTAAGACACACGAGAGGAACTACACAACGCATGATTTGGAACTGGGAGCAGTGATTTTTGCGCTTAAGATATGGAGACATTACCTGTACGGTACCAAGTGCACCATTTACACCGATCACAGGAGTCTCGAGCATATCTTCAAGCAAAAGGAATTAAACATGCGACAACGCCGATGGGTCGAGCTTCTGAATGATTACGAATGCGCCATCAAGTACCATCCGGGCAAGGCCAATGTTGTGGCAGACGCCCTCAGCCGGAAAGACACTGTACCAAAGCGCGTGCGAGCGTTACAACTTACCATCCAGTCTAGTCTCCCTACCCAGATCCGAAATGCTCAGATTGAAGCTCTGAAACCGGAAAACATCAGGGCTGAGTCCCTGCGAGGATCAAGACAACAGTTAGAGCAAAAAGAAGACGGCGCCTACTATGTGGCAGGGCGCATTTGGGTCCCACTTTACGGAGATCTACGAGAGCTTGTGATGGACGAAGCCCATAAGTCCCGTTACTCAGTACATCCTGGTTCAGATAAGATGTACCACGACTTGAAAACCACTTACTGGTGGCCTGGCATGAAAGCCCACATAGCAGTCTACGTTGGCAAATGTTTGACCTGCGCAAGAGTCAAGATCGAGTATCAGAAACCAGCAGGCCTACTACAGCAACCGGAAATCCCGAAGTGGAAATGGGAGCAGATTTCCATGGATTTTGTTACAGGGCTACCTAGATCCCAACGCGGGAATGATACTATTTGGGTGATAGTAGATCGATTGACTAAGTCTGCACACTTTCTGGCCATTAAGGAAACAGACAAGTTCTCAACCTTGGCAGAAATCTATTTGAAAGAAGTAGTCTCCAGGCACGGGGTGCCAACTTCTATTATTTCCGACAGAGACGCTCGTTTTACTTCCGAGTTGTGGCAAGCTATGCACAAATGCTTTGGCTCCCGTTTGGACATGAGCACCGCTTACCACCCGCAAACGGACGGGCAGTCTGAACGCACCATCCAAACCCTGGAAGACATGCTTAGAGCATGTGCGATCGATTTTGGCAAGAACTGGGAGAAGCATCTACCGTTGGTGGAGTTCTCCTACAACAACAGCTACCACACTAGCATTCAGGCGGCACCTTTTGAGGCATTGTACGGTCGTAAATGCCGATCACCTCTTTGCTGGGCGGAAATAGGCGACAGTCAACTCACAGGCCCAGAACTAGTGGTAGATACAACGGAAAAGATTTCCCAGATCAGGCAACGCATGGCGGCAGCTCGTGACCGTCAGAAAAGCTACGCTGACAAGCGTAGGAAACCGTTAGAATTCCAGGTCGGGGACCGGGTTCTACTTAAAGTCTCACCCTGGAAGGGTGTGGTTCGTTTTGGTAAACGAGGCAAGCTGAATCCAAGATATGTTGGACCATTCGAAATTACCGAGAAAATCGGTAAGGTTGCTTATAGATTAAACCTGCCTGCAGAGCTGAGTGCAGTGCACAACGTATTTCACATATCTAACCTGAAGAAGTGTTTGTCGGATGAAACACTTGTAATTCCTTTTAAGGAACTGACGATTGATGAACAGCTACACTTTACTGAGGAACCGATTGAGATCACGGATCGAGAGATCAAAACCCTCAAACGTAGCCAGATACCCCTTGTGCGAGTTCGTTGGAACTCACGGCGCGGCCCAGAGTTTACCTGGGAGCGGGAGGACCAGATGAAGTCCAAGTATCCCCAGTTATTCCCAAACGAAAACCCCAGCACTGAAGCTACAACCGAATTTCGGGACGAAATTCCAAACTAACGGGGGGATGATGTGACACCCCGTTAAAACACGCTAGCTTGGCAGTGGCTGCTTCAACTTTCGGGACGAAAGTTCTTAAAACTTGGGGATAATGTGACACTCGGGGTTTTTCCATACGAACACCTTGTAATATTTTGTGTATATAAATATTATTAAATGAAAACGTGACCTTTGTGCATTATACGTGATGTATGTATGTATTATATATATATATATATGAGAGCCGAAACCACGACCCGAGACCATGACTCGCAACCGGGCGGTTGCGAGTGGGCCACTCGGTCTCGAGTGGGCCGTTGAGCCGAAACCGGTTTGGGCCGAAACCCCCAAGCCCAACCCGAAACCCCCTTAACCCACTTGATGCTTGGTGTATAAATTCCAACCTTTTCCACTTTGTTTCATTTGGTTGCATAAACACACCCACACTTCTCCTACTTTCTCTCAACTAAGAAAACCCCAAAACAACATCCAAACTCTTCCAAATTCTCGGCTCAAGCAAGGGATCTCGGTCAAGAAAGCTCGGATCACTCGGACACTTCATCTTCTCTTATTTTCTTCCTTTATTTCGGATCTTTCTCCTCCTTCTTAACCGGTTAGTGTTGTTACTTTGTGCATAAGAAATTATGTGATGTTCATGAACAAGTATATGCTTGGCTAGTAGTTTTGTATGACTTTTAGGTTGATTTGTAAAAGTTTGACAATATGTGGTAACATGTTAGAAATGGTAGTTTAGGAATGTTTATGCCAACCAAAACTATGTTCAAGATTATAAAATGAATGCTTCATTGTTCTTGCAAAATGATGTTGTTAAATATGAGATTTCAACTATATAATGTATGTTTTCTTGTTTTGCATGATAACCTTGCTAGAAATATGTGAGTTTTGGTTTAAAAATGTATGGTTATATTAGATGTAAAACCCTAGAAAAACTATGAACTTGATGAACTAGTTGAAGATGGTTTGAAGAATTAAAATGGCAAAGTTTGATCTATATGGTTTAGTGGTCAAATGAGGAAAAGTGTTTGTAGAAACCTTATTGGTTATTTCCGGATTTGGGCCTGAATTCTTGGTACAAAATGGACTGATGCATCTGCATCATCACGTGTACATGAAAATAACAGTTTCCGACTCGCAACCACGACATTACGACTCGCAACCACAGCACTCCGACTCGAAACCACACGGTTGCGACTCGCAACCATAGCATGACAAGTCGAAATCACGAGATTGCGACTCGAGACCACGCCGTTGCGACTCGCAACCAAAACGTGATAACTCGAGACCACGGTTGCGACTCGCAACCACAGCGTGACAAGCCGAGACCACCTGGTTGCGACTCGAGACCAGCTGGTTGCGAGTGGGCTGTCCATTTTGGTTATTGGGCCATTCTGTGTTAACTTGGGCTAGCTGTTAAGTGGACTATGTGTTGCTGTGTTCTGTTTGACTGTGTTACTGTTAGGGCCGGCCCAATAACCCCATGACTATTTACTTGTATGCGTGTTACGTACCTGTATGTGTTTTACGTGAATGCTTGTACACCGAACCTGACCTATACCGGTAACCATGTTAGGACGTGGTGACCAACGTGATTGACAAGTAACCTAAACCTACCGAGCAACCCAAGGTGAGTTCACAACTTAAGAGCATGCGTCCCGGTGGTTTGGGACACGAGACTGAAACAACCCTATCCCCTGGTAAAAGGGGATACTATTTACATACTTTCCCTAGTTATTGGAAACAAAACTTATTTTTCTTCCCGGGTATTGGGAAACCTTTTGGTTAATTACTGTTTATACGGATTGCAACCAACGGCACTAAACGAAACTCTATCACTCAAGTCCCTACTACAAATACCGATTAGTCGCCGGGTTAGGCGAGCGGGTTATTAGTTGATAGCGCTATTTAGGTGTTTACCAGCCTCACACCGTGCCCTGGTTTGGGACGGTCGTGAACTAATGTACTCAGAAATCCGTCAATGATGATAGAACATTGACATCGGGGCATCCTGCGGATACGCAACGGTTACCTAGTGTTCGGTATTGGAAAAACAGTTTAGTCGCTAACTTTTGGGGTAGCTCCCCAGGGCATGTATAAACGGATAAATTAACCGGTGAAACAAAGTTTTTGGTAATTAAAACTGGACAACTAGTGAACTCACTCAGCATTATTGTTGACCCCTTACTGCATGCTTTGCAGGTAACCAGTGACGAAGGAGCTTGCAGCTTGGGGACGTGTAGTGTCTGTTCACCCTTGTGTTGGGTGTCACCTTATTTTGAAACATGAACTATGTTTAAACTTCTTTACTTAAGCTTCCGCTACTTGTTACTATTTTGAACTTAAAACTTTAAACTCTGGACTTAATATTTGCTAAGTTATGATTAGTAAGTATTACTTTTGTTATCAACTTAAGTTTTCGGTATAATTGGTGGCTGGATCCTGGTCGGTCACGCCCTCGAAGCGGGTGTTATCCGCAGGTGGATTTTGGGGGTGTGACAAAGACAGGGCCAAGATGGTAGTTCCACAAATAGATTCAGATCCTTGCATACATCTCAATTTAGGTTTGCTCTGCGTTATGTTAAAAAGAGAGTCTTAGGGGTAAAACCTAGCTACGTGTCGTCTCAGACATGGCCAAGATGGTAGAACCTGTCTAAAAGATTCCAAATTTATGTTAACATCTGTAAGTATGTTAACATGCTGGGCAAATTGTGATGCAGTATAAATCACACAGGCCAACTTTGAAAATTGGGATTTATTTAAAATTCCCTGTAAGTAAAATAGCCATCCATTAAGGATGAAGTGCCTACGGGTAATAAATTTGAAAATTGGGATTTATTTAAAATTCCCTGTAAGTAAAATAGCCATCCATTAAGGATGAAGTGCCTACGGGTAATAAATAACGTCCTCTGGGACTAAGAGACAGCAGAAGTCTGCAACTCACTGTCTAGGAAAGGTAATGAACTTTGATTCAAACCTTAAATACCTCGATCCTGTAAGAATCCTGGTTTATAAATTAAACTTGTCTACGTGACTAGGCCTTTTGTGCCATTATTAACTTATAATTTAGGGCTATAATGAAAATCCTGAATAAAATAAATATTATTCCTTTTCTGCCAGTATTTATATTAAAAAGAATCTCAAGGGGTATAACCTAGCTTAAATGTCATTAAAGGCCTGGCTATGATGGTAAGACCTGTATAAGAGATTCAAATCCTTGTTAAACACCTGAAAACGTGTTAACACCCCCGACAACAGTGATGCGATAAAATCACATTTGTCATCCTTATATTAGGAATTTCCAAACCCCTCTTTTAGTCTAAATGATCAGTAGGAATCATGACTAATAAACGTCGAACATGATGTACACATCTAAACATCCATCTGGGATGTATACCTACGGGTAAGGATGTATACATGAAAAAGATAGTTTCATTTCATAACTTCTTGTCAAGACAATGAACTATGAAATTTTCCGATCCAAAGGAATCATTGATTATGTTTTAAAATTTTCCCTAGTGACAAGGCCTCTGTGCCACCAAAAATTTTCCCTAGCGAAATCACTCAGAACACTTTCGAGCGGAATAACAATGTTTATGATTTCGCTTGAAATGACAACATGTTATTTCAAGCGGAATTACATGAAATAACCCACTTTTTGTTTTTCAAACCCTAACTTAACCTATCTAGACCTAAGACTCGATTAAGACGTAGTTAACAGACATTCAATGCACCAACAAAATACACATACAAAATACATGAGAATACATAAGAAGCACTTGGACAAATACAAGAAAATATATTTATGAAAATATATTTCTTAACATATTATTTAACTTGGACAAGTTACGAATTTAAAATATATTTTTGGACAAAAATATATAACCTATACCAAGTATTGGAATTTATACGAAAATCGGGTGGATAACAAGAATAAACATATATATATTTTATAGCATAACAAAATATATATTTCACACAAGTCTTAAAAATATATTATTTTTAAGAGATATAATTCCGGAAAGTAATAAAAATCAATGTATTGATTTTTAGTGAATAAATTCACAAGTATTTACATAAAATACAATGTATACTTTCCTAAGTATACCTGTACAAAAATAATATTGAAAAATATTATTTCACAAAATACTTATATTTATTTTTTTAGAAAAATAATATAAGTAACATACATAGTTAAAAATATAAATTATTTTTAACAACAAAGAACATATACATAAGCTAAAGATGGTGACTTGTACTTGTGTGATACAAGTCTAGTGACTAACATTAATGAACACGTATAGGTCACGACACTCTAAACAAACCCGGTGAAGTTTACGACGCAGGAAACACAAAGTTGTGAGTTCATGTCCCCACTTTTAAACTTTTACTTGTTTTCTAAACTTGGGGAAAATACATGTGTTATGGTATGTTGATTTCAAAACCTAAGGAATGACACATAAATCACGTGACGAATAGGGTACCATAAGCACCATTAGTCAACGTATACATTTAGACCGCGGAACCGAAGGGTTAGATCTAATGGGTTTCAGGCAACCCCACTCTTGGCCTACTTCTACCAATGAGTGCTTTTGTGTCTCAGTCGATCTCGACGAAAATGCCTATGTTTGGTGGTTTCCTATGTCGTGACATATGTTAACGTCCTCGCGAAACATTAGCGATCTCGTATTCCTTACATTTATCGAAATACTTGTTTCATACATTTACATACCATGTTTTCATACAAGTATATAAACATTCTATACAAAAACTGCATGAATTCACACCAACATTATGTTGACGATTTTCCAAAACTCACATGTATTTCAGGTAACTAAAGTGGATGTACGCACAGTCTCACTCTTGTTCTTGGATGTTGTTTCTGTTTTTCGTTACTATGTGTCAAGACTCCTATGCCTGTTTTGCTGGGTTTGGTTGTTATGTCCCACTCCGTGTGGTGATATAAGGACCAAAACCTTTATGTTTGTATTTGAATAATGTTGTAAACTTTTCAGACAATGGTTTATGCTGTGATGTAAAACTCTAAACTTAACTTATGTTTTTAAGTATGTAATGTTATGGCATTTGGAGTTATTTTATGATCATATAGTATGTTTACCATTCGTATATAATGAGAACCTTTCAAGATCACACCTCGTGCTTCCGCCTTAAAAAGGGGTGTGACAAGTTAGGATAACAGGGTCTTGAATACATGAAGTGTATGTGTGTGACATTAACATTAACGGTTACAAATGAAATGATTAATTGACAGGATGTGATGAAAAACTTAAACTTTAATAAACTAAAAGTAAATGGTTAATTAAATCACGTGGAATATAATTATTTTTTTGGGTAGGGTTTCATATATATAATCTACACTAATAAATGAAATTTTTTCTACCTTTTCTCATTCTTTACTGTATTAAATTACTAGGTTAGAACCCAGTGTATTACACGGGTTGAATAAATGTAATTTTATATATTAAATAATAAAAACTTATATCTTTATGAACCTTGTATATTGTACCGTACAAATAATAAAAAAGTTATATCTTTAAAAACCATATGTATTACATAGATTAAATAAATGTAATTTTGTATACTAAATACTAAAAACGTCGTATCTTTAAAAAAAAACCCGTGTATAATCGGGTTGAATAAATCTACCAAATAATAAAAAATTACATCCTTAAAAACCTCGTATATTACACGTGTTGAATAGATATAAAAAAGAGTTATATCTTTAAAAACCATGTGTATTACACAGATTTTATAAATGTATTTTTGTATATTAAATACTAAAAACGTCGTATCTTTAAAAAACCCGTGTATAGTCGGGTTGAAAAATCTACCAAATAATAAAAAAAATTTATATCCTAAATAAATGTAATTTTGTATATTAAATACTAAAAACGTCATATCTTTAAAAAAAACTGTGTACAGTCAGGTTGAAAAATCTAACAAATAATAAAATAAATTATATCCTTAAAAACCTCACTCGAGTTGAATAAATATAATTTTGTATACCAAATAATAAAAAAAATTATGTTTTAAATAATTAGGATAACATTTAATATTAATTTATTATTTACATATTTAATATAAGATAAGTAGATAAGAGAGGTATTTGTTTTAAAAATATATTAAATTAACAATTTAGATTTGAGGATAATATTTTATTAAAGTATGATTAAGATTTAAGGGTAAAGATCAAATAGGAAGTTTATTTTGGTTAGGAAGTATAGGAAGCAATCTTAGCCGTTCATCATCTTTTTTTAAATTTTTGGACGCGTGGGCTTTTTCGTCTTTTTACATTATCATATCTTCGTTCTAATTTATAGATTTTGTTACGTGTTTTCTTAGTTCATCACTCTCATAACAGAATTGAAGATTCTATAACCCTAAATCGCCATCGATCGCAAATTCACCTCTTTTCAAACATTAATCTTCTTTCGTTCGTCAATTCGATAACTTCAATGTCTTCGTCAGACTCTGCTGGTATGTTTAGCTTCAATTTTGAGTAATTTTTTGTTATTTTGTCCAAATTTCATTGTTTTACATTTTATAATTCGTGTTTCTGTAATTAATATTTGATTTTTCATAAGTTTAATTGTTATTGTTGTATAATTTAACATAATTTGTTTGTTTTGTTTCTTCATCATTTATTGCGTTATAGTGAATAGTCGCGTTTTATGATATTAATTAAATTTTATGCATATAAACTTTTAGTTTAAGATTTATGTAATATAAAGCTATAACTGTTATTGTTGTACAATTTTTGTTTGTTCATCATTTGATGCGTTTTACTGAATGTATTGCGTTTTATGCTTTTATCTATAATAGTTCATATACAAACCTTAAAGGTCAGTATTTCTAAATTATTATTAACATATTTTGAGATTTAACAGAAACACATTATTTTATAGGTTGTATTGCATTTTATGATTTTTTTGTTAAGTGTTTCAGATCACATGATGCGTTTTACTGAACGTATTGCTTTTTATGCTTTTTATGCTTTTATAAACTTTAAAGGTTTGTATTTCTAAATTTTTATTAACATATTTTTAGGTTTATCACTAAAAACATTATTCTGTAAGAGGTATTGCGTTTTATAGTTTTTTTAATTGTTTCAGATAACATTTCCAAATGGGAGGAACGTGTATGCATAAACAGTGGAAGAAAGTTTTTCAAACCTAAAGTCAGTGGATCTATTACACCTGCTGTTGAAATGTTTTTAAGTCATTTGATGAGGCTTTTGCGTTTTATCAGAGATATGCACTTGCTGCAGGTTTTTCTGCAAGAAAAAATACCTCTTGGAAAAATGTTGGTTTAGTGAAAATAAGATATATTGTCTGTTCAAAAGAAGGATTTCATGTTAGCAAAGAAATAGATTCTGGTTCAGTTGAGAATAGTAAAAAGATTGTTAGACGTAATAGAGGTTCAAAAAGAGTTGGATGCAATGCTCATGTGAAACTAATATTAGAGGACAATAATATGTTTAAAATCTACTACTTTGAAGAAGAACATAATCATATCTTTGTTGAAGACGAAGATATTCATTTCTTGACGGCTGCCAGAAGTATCGATTATGTGAAAGAAAGTTTTATATCTGGATTGTCTGCAATCAATATTGGACCTGTTAAAGCATTCAATATTATGAAAACAATGTATGGTGGTTTTGGTGATGTTGGTGCTAGTAAAGTTGATTGTAAGAATTATAGAAGGGATTTGAATCTTTACATTGGAGAGTATGATGCAGGTAGTTAGGCGTCTTATTAGGAAGAAAGAATGTTGTCCTGGTTTCACATGTGATTATGTTATTGGTGAAGATAGAAGATTGAAAGGGCTTTTCTGGGCTGATGAGCAATAAAAAAAAATTATATAGTGTTTGGTGACATATTTGGTTTTGATGCTACTTATAAATCAAACAAGTAAGTTTTTTCATTTATTGCGTTATATATTTTATTGCGTTATATATCCTGTTCTAATTTTTCTAATGCTTTTTTAATTTGTTTTATATGCAGGTATGATTTGGTTTTTGTACCATTTACTGGTATTGATAATCATTTTAGGAATGTCACATTTGGTGGTGCATTACTTGGTTCGGAGACTGCAGATTCATATAGATGGCTTTTAAGGTGCTTTGTTAATGCTTTTGGAAGTGAGCCTAAAGTTGTTGTTACTAATCAAGATGCTGCAATGAAGAGAGCTATTAAGGATGTACTTTCAAGAAGTAGGCATAGGTTATGTATGTGGCATATATGGGAGAAATTGAAGACAAAGGTATTAACTGCGTTTTATGATATAACAAACTGCAATTTTATATTGTTTTATTATTGCGTTTTATGTATTATACAATAAGATCTCCTAACATTTTTATCAATAGAATTACAAAACAATTGCGTTTTACCATCAATGCATTATGTTTATCATTTTCAATATATTTGGTTTTAAATTATTGCGTTTTATGTTTAATAATTTTATAACTTTTTATTCAGGTTGGTCCTGTTTTGTCAGCAAACACTGATTTTAATACAAGAATGACTCATGTTGTTTGGAATGATACTATTATTCCAGAAGATTTTGAAACTGAGTGGCATTCAATAATGTCTACTTTTGGATTGGAAAATCATAAGTGGTTAAAAGATATGTACGATCTTCGATTTGATTGGATTCCTGCTTATTACCATGGAGAGGATTTGGCTGGACTTATGCGTACTACGTCAAGATGTGAAAGCGAGAATTACTTCTTTGGTCAGATTTGCAATCCAAGATGTACACTTGTTGAATTTTTCACTCATTTTGAGACCGCGGTGGATATTCAAAGGCATGAGCATAGGAGGAATGATCATGATACAAGGTATATTGAGTGTAAACCCTGGAGTGACTTTGTATTGGAGAAACAAGCATCATAAATATATACCAAAACAATTTTTAAGGATATTCAGATTGAAATTGATGCTGCCATTACAAAGTGTATGTCAAAGTCTCTTAATACTGTGGGTGATGTTCAATATTTTGAAATAAAGGATTTCAGACAACCATGCACATCTTTTTTCAAGGTATTTTTTAAATTTATATTGTTTAAATATCTATTGCGTTTTATTTTTCATCTTTTTTCGCGTTTTATCATTATATGATCATATAGTTATATCTGTATTATATTTATTATTCATTGCGTTTTATATTACATTTCACTAATTGTATATAGCTTTTTAATCTTATTTACAGGTGCAATACAGCAAACAAGAAGATGCTTTAAGTATAAGTTGTTCTTGCAAATGGTTTGAACAATTTGGTATATTGTGTCGCCATATATTTTACGTATTACGGTATAATGATATAACTGAGTTTCCTAGAAGATATGTTCATAGAAGATGGATGAGAGATGTTGTTTCCGTTGGATCAAATCATTCCAATATTCGGTTTGATGAAATTGGTAGGAATAGTGAAATTGATAAAGTTTATAGAGAAATCATTGTTGCAAATGAGTATGTGGTTAATAGACTGGTTGGCGATTTAGATGAACTGTGTCGTTACAGGGATCATATTAAAAGTTATATTGATAAAGCGGATGAGGTTATGGTTGCTGTGCCGCCTCCTAGTCGCAAAGAAAGATTTACTGATATTGGAGGGAACTTAGAAAAATCAGATTCTATGATTCGTGTCCCGATCAAAATAAGGACCAAAGGATGCGTTGTACAAAAAAGGATCAAGTCTAATCGTGAGATTGCAATTCAGAAATCATCAAAGATCCAGAAATCGTGCCGTGTATGTGGTGGAAAAGGACATAACAGTCGCACATGTAAAGATAAGGTTTCTTCTAATGTTATAGGTTCTAGCAATACAATGTAATTATGTATACAAATTCTGTCAAAATCAGATATCAATAAGTAAAAAAAATTTGTCATTGCGTTTT
The DNA here is from genome assembly GCF_002127325.2 of Helianthus annuus. Classification (NCBI taxonomy): domain Eukaryota; kingdom Viridiplantae; phylum Streptophyta; class Magnoliopsida; order Asterales; family Asteraceae; genus Helianthus; species Helianthus annuus. The sequence goes on along the minus strand of NC_035446.2, from coordinate 6,290,773 downwards.
ATGATGTATAGGTTTCATCTCTTTTTGCTACTGCGTTTTGAGATATCCTTCATAAATATCAGTTTGTTTTGGTTAATTGCGTTTTATGCTAACAACAATATATTGTTATTTCGTTTTATATATAGAACAATATACTTTAAATGGTATTTTTTTTATTATTGCGTTTTATTGTAACAAAGATCATAGATCAAATTGAACAAGAAATGCAAGTGGATATCATAAACATTGTGTTTTATACATAGAACAATATATTTTAAATTGTATTTTTTGATTATTGCTTTTTATTGTAACACAGATCATAGATCAAATTAAACAAGAAATGATGAGAACCCTAAGCTTCCATCAGGGATTTCCAAATCACTTATCAGCTTTTTTTGGTTAATTGCGTTTTATTATAACAGTATATTGTTATTCCGTTTTATACATAGAACAATATACTTTAAATGGTATTTTTTGGTTAATTGCGTTTTATTATCACACAGATCATACATAAAATTAAACAAGAAATGCAAATGGATATAATAAACATTGTGTTATATAGATGATGATATTTTTTAAACAAACATGATGTTTTCAGACCACAAAATTAAAGAAAAATTACTAGCATGATCAGCTTCATGGATCAAAGTTTGTTTCTTCATCGGATGAGAACCCTAAGCTTCCATCAGGGATTTCCTCATCACTTTCAGATTCAACCCAAAGTTCAACCTGTGAGACTACTGCGTTTTGAAGCTTCTCTACAAATTTGCTAGCAGAGTTGTTGATGATTGGTATTTCAGATAACTGCTTCAAAAAATTTAGATCCTCACTGGTAGATATGTCCTTTGGGTCATACATCTCCACATCACCATCGTCCCAAGTAACTGAAACTTTGAAAGTTTCCTCAATGAATTCCCAAGATGTAACATGGGTATCTTCAGTTGCAGTTTGATTCGGATTACCATATCTCTTGTGTAGAATTATGAACAGTGCGGCTGTTTGATTTGTGTAACAAGAAGGTGGTATACCTATTTCGTTCATCCTTTTCAAAACATTTTCATTGCAGTTTTGAAGAATAGAAGCAACGGAATGGTATTTTATTTTTTTTCCATCAAGGAATTGAAGAACGAAATTGCCCCTTTTAACCCACCAAACTGATAGTTGTTGATTAACCATTTTAGGGTTTGTATGTATTGGGTATTTGGTGTATTTTTGGTGTATGATGAGAGCAATGTGAAAATAGTTTAGCGTTTCTGTTCTTATATATTGGTAGAGGTAGAGGAATTTGAATCAACTGTTTTAATAATAAAAATGATTATTTTTTTTTTTTTTGAATTGATTGTTCAATCATACATTATTTTATATCAGGAATCCAAAAGGCTTTTTAAGGCTTTTGGTCTAATCAACTGTATCAATTTCAATCATACAGTATTCATATATTGTATATTATTATATTTTTTTTAACATTTCGTTTTAGAAGATTATAATATATCATTTTTATGACTGTCCTTATTGTAATTATGTTTTTAATTTGTTTTTTGTGTTATAAAAATTGTAAAAAAAAAATTCATTGCGTTATAAATTATAGTGCGTTATATGTTTGGAAATTAATAATTAGAAAAAACATTGCGTTATAGACAATGTTGAGTTATAGCATTTCAAAACAAATTAATAATTTAAATTGACAATGTTGAGTAATAGCATACTATTAAAATGTTGCGTTTTATATATTGTATATATATTTTAAAGGATACTTATTGCGTTTTAAAATAACAAACAAATAAGTGCATTTTAAATATATCATCAAAATATTGCGTTATATGAAAAAACATTGCGTTTTATAATAAGTAGCATTTCTAAATCAAAGTAATTAGCAAGATCAAGAAAATAATGAGTTATATTTAAAACCATGCTAAATGAAAAAACATTGCGTTTTATACTAAGTAGCATTTCATAATCAAAGTAAACCAGCAAGAGCAAGCCTGTCTTTAATCCTATCTAAACTAGTGTCATAAGATTGTTTTTTAAGTTTCGCACTGAGGTCTCGAAACTTCTTTGAGTCCTCAATAACATAATCTCTTTGTTCGTTGATTTCGTGCAATAATATCTTCGCGATGAACTTTCTTCTTAAATCTTCAAGTTGTGCGGTCTGCTTGTTGACTGGTTTTTTGTTTTTACCCTTCTTGATAATTGCAGGTTCTTCATATTCCACGTTAAACCCACAATCCCATTTTTCGACCGGTTCTCCATGCTAACATTCCATATGACGCATAGTGAATATACCACAGTCAATGCCATTATATTGTGTCCTCCATTTCATCTGCATTCTAACAGGGGTTATTCCCTTTATATCATCTGCTTTTTCATGTCCAACATATTTAAGGTAAGCTGCCAAAGCATTCCTCTACAGAAAAAAAAACAAAACAAAAAGATTAGGTGGTTTATATTTGTGTTTTAAAAGCATAAGTAAGAATACTTATTGTATTTTCAGGCAAATTCCCATATTTAGCTTTATTTGTTTCTTCTTTTGCACTGTTGTCAATGATGAATATTTGTTTCTCTTCAAGATTGAAGGAGATCACAAAGAAATGCTGTGAATAGAGAATCGGGACAAAGATAATTTTAAAATCCTTTATGCTTTTTAGCTTTGCACCTTGAAGAATTTTTTCTATGTTCATTGTGAATGCTTCTATCATCTTTTCTTTATTTTCAGTTTCTTCCTTATCACTCAATGGAAAAGCCTGCATAAAATTAAACTAATTAACATATTACTGCGTTTTATGAAGGTAATAAAACATACAGCTGCATTTTATGAAGGTAATAAAAGATACAGCTGCATTTTATAAAACTTCATTCACACAAAGTAAGCATTGCGTTTTATTAGTGAAATAAAACTGCAATTGCGTTTTATAAAACTTCATTCAATCAAACTTCAAAATACTTCATTATACAAATACAGAAAAATTGCGTTTTATATATCATACCAGCATTCTTACAGAAAAATCTTGGAGTTTTGTTGTCTTTTGATCTTCTTTTTTCTTCTTCATTCAAAATATATGACCAACAGTTGATTACTTCTCCGGTGATTTCCAATCCTGGCCTCATTGTTTCAGCAGCATATCTATATAGAAATACATGATTTTTAATTTCAAAGAGAGAATCCCTGCAAAAAAAAATAATAATAATAATTAAATTATAATATTTTTTATTTTTGTTTTTTTGTTTTAGTGTATATAAATGAATTTTTACATCATTTCTCCTTCTACATGGAAAGCATATCCCGATATGTTGTTTTCGTGTGTCTTTCTTGCTTCCTTCATTGCTACTTGTCTTAGATAGTACGGTGAACAAAATACTTCTGGTACATTTTTCTCTCGATCAGGTCGTACCATCCTTGTAATTATTTCTTCTGTTTTGCTTATATCAGTTGTTGGTTGTTCTTGATGAACTGATTTTGCAGGTGTTTTATACGGATCTTCTTGTGGGTTGAGGAATGACGTGTTTTGAATTAGATCACTGATTTCCTTTTCAGTATCCTGTTCTTCAATTCTATCAATCATTGTTTATATTCCAGTAATTTAAACATCTTTTTCGATTGATTTACTTTCAGATTCCGCTTGAATTTCGGTTTGTGCAGCGTTGCGAGTAGCATCAACTTCAACTTCATTTTCATCAACATTTGAAGACAACTTAGAAATTTTCAAATCAAAGGATGGTACCTCATTATCTTGAATTTTCTTTTGATTTGATTTTTTTTCTTCTTCATCTGTCTTTTTGATCATCTACAACATTAATGATGGAGTTTCTTCGCTAAATGATGATTGTTCCATTGAAGGTTTTTCAATGTGTGTTTGCAGAATAGATGCAGGGTCATTGTCACTGATTTTTTCTGGATTGGGGGACTGGACTACAGCTGTGTTATCCTCATTGCGTTTTGCATCATCATCATTGCGTTTTATAATCAATGGAGTTGAAATGATTTGATTTTCAGTGTCTTCATTTTGGCTCAAATTTAGAAATCTTGATGGTGTTTCCATCATAGTTGAATCAATATTAACTTTCTTGTGCTTTTTTGCTTGATGGTTGAATTTTTCAATCAATGGCACCCATTCGTTTATTTTGTTATGAAGAGCTTCACTGTTTGGATATTTTTCGACAATCTCATCTATGCGTGATTGGATGTTCTCGAAAATTTCTTCAAATCCTTTTAAATGATCATTCAAAACATTCACAAGATATTCTTCATGTGATTTTTTATCTTCAATGTTCTTCATATTTTCATCGCCACTTTTTGTTGAATGAATGTCAGAAAGACCTTCACTTTGATTTTGTGATGGAATGAAATTACGCAGTCGGCTTTGACTGTCTACCCACATTTTATCTTTATTTCCAATTGATGGTTTAATGAAGAATTGCCCCCATGATCCTCCACTTTCTGTTTGTGTTTTCTCAGTTTCATTGGTTTTAATTGGGCTATTTTGAACATTTTCTTGATTCTCTTGATCAATCCAGTCTGTTGCAGCTTTAAGTAAGGTGATTGGTTGTTCTTCAGCATCGTCTTCATCATTTTCTTCAGATTCATTTTTAAAAATTTCTTCGTTTTCATTCTCGGATTCAGTTGGATAAACATAAAATTCATCCTTTTCATCTTTCTTTTTTTCTTTATTCTTTCTGACTTTTTTTTATCCATTACAAGACATCTCCCCTCATTTTGCGCAGCAATTTCCAATTTATCTTCAAATTCTTGTAATGTTGTAGAGTCAGTTTTATCAAGAGAGAACTCTTCAGTGTTTTCAGCATCGTCAAATCCTTGTATTTTGTAAGCATATAGTGTCTGTATGAATCATTGCGTTTTAGAAAAATAATCATTGTAAAATATAAATCATTGTAAAAAACTTACAAAACTAATGTTTAAATATATTGCTTTTTACAAAAACATTGCGTTTTACACTAGGAAAGAATAGTTTTAACAAACAAAGAATATAAAGAAACAAAAATGAAAGATCATTGCGTTTTATAATATACATTGCGTTTTATAAAGTATAGTTTTAAACAAACAAAGAATAAAAACAAGCAGCCTAAACAAGCATTCAGCAAATATGTAGCAATAGTGAAAGATCAGATTTCATACCGCTAACAATGCAATAGGTCCATTGAAGAGCTTCTCATTTCAAGGCCATTGTCTTCTTGTACGCCTTAAAACGGTCAGAATATATTCACACCAATTAAAATCCTGGGGTTTTTTTGTCACTTTTCATTGATGGCAAGAATCTTTGATTAACATTACTACTTTGCATTGCCTCCGCCATGATCGTAAAAAATATAACCAAGAAATTTAGTTTGAACAATCTTCCAAGCTTATTTCTTGATTTTAAATAACTAATCAAGTTGTGTGCATACATTCTCTTCAAAATATCTTTGCTGAATTGACCGCGCCAGAATTTAATTATAAGATCAGTGTCTTTTGGTCTCAGTTTTTCCTCAATCTCTGTTTTTCCATTTGGTATTTGAAATACCTTTTGGATAAATTCAGCTGTGATCTTAATCTTTTCATCTCCAGTATTTATCTCATCATTTTCAGCATCAAAGTTTTTTACCAGCCAATATCCGAATTTGCGTGGAACTGAATCTAAATTGAATTTTAGTATGCTCTCAAACCCTATTTCTCTAACAACATTCCTTTGCTCTTTTGACAAACCTTCAATATAATCTTTTAGATTATTGACTGCACATCTTATGTTGATTTTTTTTCCGTCGTAATCATAATATGGTTGTTGTTCTGGTTGTTCTTTTGTTTTATCTTTTCTCAGTGATCTCTTTGGTTTTGATTCTGCTTTTTCCTTCTTTTGATTTTTTGTCGGATTAACTCTTGGTTGTGGATCAACAAAATCATCATCTGATACATTGAATTGTGTTAAAAACATATATTTTTTTCATGAAATTTGTTAAATGCGTTTTATGTTACCTGAATTTACTTGTTGTTGTTCGGAAGTATGCAGAACAATAGCTCGACTAGGTTTTTTATCATTGGAATCAGAAACTGTCTCTTCTGATGATTCTATCACCACTTTCTTTCTTCTCCTTTTTTATTTTTCCTCTTATTTTTTAACTTTAAATAGAATAATGAAACAATGTCAATTAACAAATTTATGATAAAACGCATTAGCTAACACTATAAAGATAAAAAACAGTGATTCACAGGTTTTAGATAAAACACAATACTTTACATCATATTATTTAACACACCAAATTAACATTACATAATCTCATTTTGTTTTTTATGATATATTAATATTAAACGCATTAGTGAACAATGTCAATTAACAAATTTATGATAAAACGAATTAGCTAACACTATAAAGATAAAAAACAGTAATTCACAGGTTTAAGATAAAACGCAATACTTTACATCATATTATTTAACACCTGTTAATATAAAAGGCAATAGTTAACAACACATGTATCTCAGCAAATTCAAAGATAAAACGCAATGTTCTAAACTTCGATTACAATTATCATAATAATAATCTCTTTGTTTCTGCAACTTTATTAAGGTAAAACGCATTAATTCACAATATATAAATACCATAAGAAGCATTAGCATCTTAGATCATAGTTTTAACATAAAACGCAATGTAGTCTCTACTAACAAAAATGTTAAGATAGGGGAAGATATAACTCATTAACTATTTTTCGGAACGGATATGATATATTAGGTCTATTGTACTTCATAAAACGTAACTTGAATTCAGTTAAAGAGCAAAAATAGATAAAATTACCATTGTCTGAAATATCTTTGCGTTTTCTAATTCTTTGTTGTTTCATTGTTGATTTTCGGCTAATATTTTCTTGTTCATCTATGTTCTCTTCAGCTGATGATGTTTTTAGCTTCTTTGATGATTTAGGGTTTTCAGAGACGGATTTCTTTTGAGTAACTCGAATGTAAACCTTCAAATTATCTCTCGACGACGCCATGAACTTCAATGGAGTATGATTTTCTCAAATTTCTGTATGTGTTTGATCATTCAATGGAAGTGTAAAACGTAATGCACTTTTTTTCGAAGCGTTTCTGTGTATATTCAACGGCGGTTATTTTGGAATTTGACGATAATACCCCTAAAACCCCGGAGAGCGTGTTTAAATGACAGTTTTTAATTTGATTTTGATCTAGACCGTAGATTGTGCAATTGGACGGTTATGATTGCTTCCTATCCTTCCTAGCGAAATAAACTTCCTATTTTATCTCCACCCTAAGATTTAATATTAATTTATTATTTATTTATTTAGATAAATATAAATTTGAGGATATCTTCAATGAATGACACGTGTTTAAAAGTTGGTTTCTTTTATTATAGTATTTAGAATTTAGAATTTAGATTAGATTTAGATTAGATTAGATTATAGAAAAATATCTTATTATTATATTTTTATCTTTTACGATATACTTAGTAAAAGTAATTCTATTTATTTCATAATTCAATATTAATAAATAGATTATCCATCTAATATGGTTTCAATATATTTAAATTTAACTATATACATGGGTTTTCAAATAATAAAATTATAATACAATGGTTTAAATATCATATCAAATTCATCAACTCTACTACATTTAAAATAAAAATAATAAAGGACATGCGTATTCCATTCTTGTAATCTACTATTTGATTTTTCGGATCTCACTTCTAGGGGTTGGTTCCGGTACAAACCATATTTATCGTACAAACCGTAAGAAAAGATCCTAGCACTTAAAAAAAGTTGAATTAGCACATACCAAAACAATACATACATAAAAGTAGCACTTTTGAACTATATTAGCACATGAAAATTAATGAAGATAATTGATTTTAGCACATATTTGAATGATATTAGCACTTTTCTTAATCAGCACATTAAAAACAAAAGGAAGATTCAAATAAAGAATTAATTGCTTGTTCGTATATTTATAGTGAATTCAATATAATTGATATTATTTATGATATTATTTTATCATTTCTCTATAAGTGGTTGGATGTCACGTGCCACTTTTTAAATGGTTCTTACAGTTTGTATGCGAAATGTGGTTTGTATTTGATCCTACTCCCTCACTTCTATTTAATATAATTATTATTATATTATTAATTAAATCATTAACTTCCAATCCATAACTCAAAGATTGCGAGTAAACAAATAACAACCATTTCAAATGTCAAAATTATTAAATTCCAACCATTATTATAGGACAAAAGATAATGCAGACGCTACAACCTTATAATTTGCTCTTCCCTCTCAACGACAAACTCCCCATCGCCTTGGCCTGTTCCCGGAGCACATACTTCTGTGTCTTCCCGGTCGACGTCTTTGGCAACTCTCGAAACACGACAGTTCTAGGCGCCATATATCGCGGCAAGTTTTTTTGGCAGTAGGTTATTAACTCATCTTCTTTTACCCTGTATCCTTGTTTTAGCTCCACAAAAGCGCACGGGGTCTCGCCCCAATGCTCGTCGGGCCGGCCCACGACCGCGACCTCAAGTACCGCCGGATGGCCAAAAAGCACGGATTCCACCTCGATCGTACTAATATTCTCGCCACCGGATATTATTATGTCTTTGGAGCGATCTTTGAATTCGATGTACCCATCCGAATGTCGAACAGCTAAATCCCCACTCCGAAACCACCCGTCTTTAAAAGCATCTTGTGTCGCTTTAATATTGTTTGCGTACCCATTCATTATTGTGTTTCCTCGGAACATGACCTCGCCGATTGTTTTCGCGTCCCATGCGACACTTTTCATTGTCACCGGGTCTTTAACATCGACTTCTTCTAAGCCCAAGTGATTCAAACCTTGTCGTGACTTAAGTTTCGCTTGAGTTTCCAACGGTAGTGCGTCCCACTCGGGTTTTGGGAGGCACACTGTACCCGGACCATACGTCTCCGTAGAACCATACGCGTGACATACATCAAACCCCAGCTGCCGCATACCAAACAGCACCTGCGAAGGCGGAGGTGCTCCACCCGTCATCACCGTCACTTTCGCTAGAAGCGGGACCCGGTCAGTTTCTTGCGCGTTAATTATCATGTTCAAAACCGTGGGTGCGCCACCCATGTGTGTCACCCGGTGTCGAGATATGGATCCGAAAATCCCCTTCGCGGTCACCGTCCGGAGGCACACATTGGTGCCGCCCTGGGCCGCCACGGCCCACGTCATACACCACCCGTTGCAATGAAACATTGGAACCGTCCATAAGTAAACTGGCATAGACCGCATTTCATTAAGTAAAATCCCGACTAACGAGTTCAAATACGCTCCCCGGTGACTATAAACCACCCCTTTCGGACTTGAAGTCGTACCCGAAGTATAAGTAAGCGCAATCGGATCACACTCGTCAATCGGTCTCCTAATCTCAAAATCAAGACTTCCCATTGCCAAAAGGGCTTCATATTCGGCAATGTCCGACTTCGGAAGTGCCTGAAGTTTACCGGAATCCGAGATCAAGGCAATTTGAGGCACTGTGGCCGGTGATTTCGATATGATCTCAATTGCGCCTTTGACAATATCGATAAACTGGTGATCAACGAATATGAGTTTGGCATTTGAATGTTTAAGCAACGTTGACACCGTTTTTGAATCGTGACGGATGTTGAGGGTGCAAAGAACAGCTCCGGCCATCGGAACTGCGAAATGGAGCTCGTACATTTCCGGGATGTTTGGAGCTAGGACAGCAACCTGATCGTCGATGTAGACAACAAAAAAAGAATAAATAAATACATACATACATACATAAATAAATAAATAAATAAATAAATAAATAAATAAATAAATAAAATAAATAAATAAATAAAAGAATGTGTACAATACCAAAAACACAATGACTACCATATAAGTGTGAAGCATACTTGCGGACCTAACATATTTTTCCTAAAATTGTTTTTTTTTTTTTTTTTTTCATAAGGTAGGTTTTTGATATTTGAGTGAATCTTAAATCGACATTTGAATTTTTTGTTAAGTTCATGTCACATAAATAATTCTAATTATAACTTTCTATTGCAATGTGTAAAAGTAAGAGCTACGGTGAGGTTTTTAAGGTAATTATGAACACGAAAGATATGAAATTATTCAGTGGGGTTTTTAAGGTAATTTTGAATACGAAAGGTATGAAACTATTCAGTGAGGTTTTTAAGGTAATTATGAACACCAAAAAGTATGAAACTATTTGACAACCATTTAGAGTACTTAATCAAATTCAATACTCATTTTTGTTTTTTCACTTTGTCTTCAAATGCAGCATGTAACATGTATGTATAGATTGATCTTTTTGAAGTAAATTTTAAAAGTCTAGAGTGTTGGTTGAAAAAATGCAACATATGTTACATATATAAAAACAAAAACCTAGTTCGCGCCATATATACTAGTTCCACCCATGTAACTCGATCCAAGAAAGATCAAGATCATGTTTTCACAAGTCGGCTATTTTTGGTCAACAGAAGCAATTCTAATTTCTAATTCAAGAGTTGGATCTTGTGTAGCAATTCTACTTTCTTTAGTTCTCCAATATCATACAATTTTTTTTTGACGATTCAAACATCTATAATCTTGATTAGACCATGTGTAACTAGGGCCGGATTAAACTTCAAGGCTTGAAACGAATTATAAAAATCAGCCCCCTTTTCAGAAAAAAAAATGTCATTTCCCTTGATATGCTTGATACACTAACAAATAAAAACATGATACGGATGTTTTAAAAGTGATTTCTTAAACCCACAAAATCACACATAAAGAGATTGGCGAGTTAAACAAAAAATAAAATCACATAGATAAATTAAAGAAATTCTATATGTTAATAAAACCTATACTTACATAGTTATATTTATATAATCCGAACAGGATATAATCAACAAAATTGAGTGCTATATAATCAACAAAATTGAGCATCCTTTGAAAGTGGGACCCTAGACAACAACTTATATTTTATATAATAACAAATTGTAAACTTCTTAACTTCAAAATGTCAAAATGTATGTTCGAAACAAAGAGGAGCCAAAAATGCTGGGTAAATTCGCTGATGAATCGATCAAAGCACACTTTGATCAACAAAATACATTAATCAAGCATTACCTTATCAAAACACCGAATCAGTCAACAACAATTCATTACTCAATCAATCAAATTCATGAAAAACTTACAACATCTCCACGAGAAATTTGAAACCGATAAGCGATTGAAGAAGCAAGTTTCACACATCGTTGATGAGTCTCCTGCCAAGTAAACTTAACATGATCACCATAAACAACTGATAATCTGTCTCTGTATACAATAGCAGCTCTCTCCAAAAAGCTAATTGGAGAAAGAGGAACGTAATTTGCAGCACAACGAATGGTACCTTCCATTGACCAAGTTGTTGTTCAAAACTGTTTTCTTTTGGGTGATTTTGAGGGTTTTAAATAGGGATGTTACATGAATGTAAAAGTGTCAAAGTGTAAAAGTGTTTCTTATGAGTCAATAAGCAATTTCAGGTAAAAGTGTAAACGTGTGTCTTATGAGTCAAACATCATTAACTTCATATATTTTATTACTTAATTTGCAACGCAACGAATGGTACCTTCCATTGACCAAGTTGTTGTTCAAAACTGTTTTCTTTTGGGTGTTTTTGAGGGTTTTAAATAGGGGTGTTACATGAATGTAAAAGTGTAAAAGTGTTTCTTATAAGTCAATAAGCAATTTAAGGTAAAAGTGTAAACGTGTGTCTTATGAGTCAAACATCATTAACTTCATATATTTATTAGGTTTCTATAACTTTTATGTGACCGATATTTGATATTTAATTGGTGTGGACTGTCCTATCAAAGATAAAAGAGAGTTTTCAATCCAATTTATCTTGTACTAGTTAAGATAACAAGGTCTTGAATCCATAAAGAGTAAACGATTAATTGATTGGATGTGATGAAGAACTTAAATTTTAACTATCCAAAAGTAAATGATTAGTTCAATTGGGTGGAATATAATCAATTTTTATGTTGTGTTTGATAATGAAATATGTATAATCTATACTTTTTTTTTTAACTTGCAACATAAAAAGTTGGGTTAACTTTGTACAATAGTAACCAAGTTTTAAGAGTGTTCTAATTAGGTTGTAACACCCTGTGTTTTCCAAATGTCAAAGTCAAAGTCAAATGCTGACTGTTATTGGAATTAAAGTTATTTTAGTTTTTATTTTATTTTATTATGTGGAGTAAGTGTTGTATAATCAAACCAATCGATCGATAATCTAACCGCGAATCGACGATCGACTGTGAATAATAGGAAGTAACAATGCAATAAAGTTAATTAATCAGAAATCAAGCTAATCGAATCAATCATCGAACTCAAGTGTGGGAATTTTGGTACTTTTATACGTGTGCGTGTGCCTTACGTGTTATTTGTGCATGTTATCTTACGTCGTTGTGTGTGGTGAATCAATCAAATCAAATCGAAACTCGAAGGTTAATCAAACTCAATTGAAACCGAACCCGAATTGTGGTGTGAGGATGCTTATATGTTAGATATAGTGATTAGGACTAAAAGTAATTTGATTAGAGACTCTATCATACTCAAATCATCGTTCATCGAAGTCGAAATACCAAAAATCGTCACGGAACTCTCAAAAAGGAACATCCTGATCGAACAGGACCACCGATCGAACAGGCTAGCCGATCGAACATGCTGTTCGATCGAGCAGCCCATTCGGTCAGGAATCCTGGCCGATCGGTTGGGCCTTTCCTCTTTTGGAAGCCTATAAATAGGGCTGTCATTGTCATTCTTTCCACTTTTGGAAAGCTCTGACCGACCAGCCCCTTGTTCTTCACTATTTCTCCGATTTCTCTCCGATCCGGTAAGTTTTAACTCTAATTCTTGTACGATTTTGTTCATTTAATTATTCTACACCTTTCTATCTTTCAAAACTTGGATTTCAACCGTGAAGTCACCAAGATCTGAGTGTTCTTGGGTGATGTCATCATGGTGTTCTTCAAGAACACCAAGTTTTGACATCATTCCACCATGATTTGCTTAGATCTAACCGATTTCCACATAAATAATCTAAAATCTACCAAAGATCTTAACATTCCACGGTGGAAAAGAATTGAAAGACGGATTTTCATCTATCTTTCAACTCTTTTACACTCAAACCGGTGAAAACGGAGCTTGAACTAACTTACAAATCATTCTAAACAAACACACGGTTCAAGATTCGGATTCTACCCCGAGATTTACTGATTTCGGGTTAAACGTTAAACTAAGGTTCTGAACCGCTCACTGACCGGACTTGGGTGATTCCTGCCCGGAACAGTGAACCAAGTAAGGGCTTAAGTTTTGTGGTTCAACTCGTTATCAAACTATCTCAAAATCACCCCAAACAATCAGAATAACCAAGTGTTAGAAGATAGGCTAACCAGGTCAGAAGATGCTGGCCGAACGATTAGGCTGTCCGATCGGACAGCCCACCCGAACGGACTACCCAGCCGATCGACCGGGCCAGCCGATCGGCTAACACATGGACCCACAATTTCACAAAGCGTGGTATTGACAAAGTGATGTTCGATCGAACCTCCCACTCGATTTGTAACATTACTGCTCGAATCATGAGATACTATACTTCAACACTTAACCATTTTTCGAAACATTGGAATGTCACCCGATCGAGCATGCCACCCGATCGAGTGGCACATTGCCAGATTTAAACACTGAAGTTGCAGACCAATCGGTTGGGCTAACCGATCGAACAGTCCGTTCGATCGACCGACTTGAAAGGTAATGCTGCAAAAACTTCAAAAGTACAAACCAGCATACACAAACACATCCCTTCCTAGAGGAAGAAACAATTCACTTGAAAGGACCAGCCGATCGAGTCTGTCGGCCGCTCGAATGGGAATGTTCAAACGGACTTTCAAACCGGACGAACAACCCGTCCGATCGAACCAGCTGTCCGATCGACCGGCCCAATCGATCCGTCATCACTTGTTTGCATTTCCGCGTTACTCATCGTTATACTATCGAACTATTCAGGCTAACTTCTCTCAGTGCTCCCTTCAATCCACACCAAATCACTGTGAGTATACTCGACCCCTTTTGGCTTTTAGCACTTTTGGGTGTTACATACGTTACCTATCGAAATCCCAATCAGTTACACTATACAAACTATTTGAACGCTAACCGATTGCATGTATTACGTGACTGAATGAACGCTTGTTTATTATGTTTACACATGAAATGCTGTCTACCTGCCTTAGCAACATAGTACTATAGTTTGGACTCAGCACCCGTTCACGCGGGGGTTGTTAAGGACAAATTACTTGTATGGATTACGGTGGTATTCATGTATTGCGAACTGTCTCGGACAGTCAACCCGCAGTCGTTGGTATCGATGGTCCCTTGTCGATAATTAACATGCTTCGTTTTCCTCTGTGTACGTGCTGGTTATGCGTAAACTATTCAAACTCTATATGCTATTATCAAACTTGTATGCTCACCTTTATATTTCATGTATTGACTTTATTTTAACGTATGTGACAGGTGCTTAAGTTGCTAGGATGCTTAGGCGCGTGGTGATGAAATCGAGGCTAGGGAGTCTAGAAATAATGAACCATTGTCTGTAATAATAATTGAATCTGAGTTGTCGGAACGGAATCATTTGCCTAGTTGCTTTCTATGATAACTTGTTATTTATTTGGGATACGGTATGGGACGTATCATTTAAACTGAATTTATATAATAGTTGTTGTGAAAACTTCTGGACAATCTGTTTCGCTCAGTGCCGCGCCCCGATGATTCCGCCATCGGTTGGGGTGTGACAGATTCGTATCAGAGCCATAACTATAGGGAATTAGGTTAGACACGACCTAGTCCGGGTCGCTGTCTTAGAGACCTAGACTATAGCCAAGAACCAAGAGACCAAGTTTATGTGCTTATTCATTCTATTCTATCACTGCACTTGAACTCCAAACCAAAGTCTGCAATCTGGACAGGAATAGGTGTGAAAGCCGTAAACTCCTGCCTAAGTTATCGGATTTTGTCGACTATTTATGTGTGTATTTCTATCATCAAACGGGGAGAATTATACCAAATCAGGGCTGAAAACCCGTAATTTGATGCAAATTTTCCCCAAAATTTTCTTAAAACAAGGAAGAAATTGCTAAGCTAGGGGTGAAACCCTAACCTTGGCAGTTGTTCCGACCTCATTTCATCTCGCCAAGGCAATTGACGGACTCCAACGACCTGAACTCACGAGTATGACCTAGGGAACGCGTGCATAATGCCCGAGAACTGAGGCAGAAACACGACTTCTAGAGTCGAAAGTGACGACAAGTCCACTGTGAATAGTTAAATTGTTTTGGTTAGTCAATGTCTAGTAGCCGCAGACAATCTACCTCTCGATTTTTTTTAAGTGTTGCCTTGCTGGTTTTATATGCTTTACCTGTTTACGTGTTTATATTTCCGCTGGTTATTCGATTTTGTTATCCATCCGCACGACTTGTATTGCTATCCTATTCCGATTCAATTTCCAGCTGACGCAATCTAGACGATATTAATATGCTATACTATGCTATACGACTAAGTTAGACGATACGATATGATGCTACTCGATATACTATACGAACGACACACGACTTGGAAGGATAGGTTTCTGTTTTCTGACTACCTCTGTGCTAAAATGCGTATGTGTTAGGAATTTTGTCCCCTACCTGCTTATGTGCCTATGTGCTTCTGTGATTATGTGAATTCTGTGCATTCGGTGCTTTTGTGCCTAGGTGATATGTGTTACGTGATACGTAAGCTTTAGTGATCTAGACGTGTGAGGTGAGATTCGATTTCGTTGTGTTGAGCCCTGTGGCGATGTCTATTGCAGACCATGTCGTCATCATCTATGTCTCGCCAACGTCTTACCCGTCAAGAGAAGAGAGATCGACGTCTTGCTGCGATCATCTCCAAGACTGTAGCAAAGGCAGTAAGCGAGGTGTACGAGAATGCAAGCAAATCATCCGAGGAATCTCAAGCTGACATGCCCAAAGATTCCAACAAGACTGCCTTTAGCTTTAAGCAATTCAAAGCGTGTGGGCCAAAGGAGTTCACCGGTGAGGATGGCCCCACAACCATGTTTCATTGGTTTGACTCGGTGGAAGTCACCCTCCGACAAAGCGGATGCCCTGATCACCTCCGTACTCTCAACGCTACTGGTGTCTTCCAGTCTCGCGCTTTGGACTGGTGGACCGCAGAGAGGAACAAGCGCGGGAACGACGCAGCATACGAGCTGACGTGGGAGGAACTGAAAGCAATCATGATCTACGAGTTCTGTCCTCCCCACGAACGCCAAAAGCTGGAGGATGAATTCTGGGTTATCAAGCAGAAGGAAGGAGACAATGCTGGTCTTACCGCTCGTTTCAAGCAGTTGAGCATTATCTGTCCCGATCAGGTCAAGACTCCTGAGATGACCATCAAGAAATACATCCGTGCTCTTCCAGACTGTGTAGCAGATTTCGTTCACGCCTCCAAACCCGCAACAATCGAGGAAACCTACCTGCTCGCCGCTGAAATTAACGACAAGCGGGTGAAGGCTGGTTTCTGGGATAAGCAAGCCAAGTCTCTGCATCAAGTTACAACCGCATCAACCGACAACACCACTGCTCAAGCCTCCAAGTCTTCAAGAAGAAGAAAGAAGAACAAGAGTTGCGCTGCCGCAACCAATGCTGCTCCACTTCAATCTGTACCAGCTCAACAGCAGCAACCACAGCGCGCAGCTCCAGTGATCAATGCGCCGCCAGCTAAGCGTGCGTATACCGGCCCCCATCCACTCTGCCCAACGTGTTCTTATCACCATCCAGTGGGTGTGGCTTGCCGATTCTGTGCCCACTGCAACCTACACGGGCATTTCACTGCGAACTGTCGCTATGGTCCCCGTCAAACCCAAGCTCAAGCAACTGTCAGTCAGGCTCTACTCCCTGCCCCACAAGGTCAACCAGCAGCTCAAGCCCCAGCAGCCAATGTTCGGACCTGCTTTGCATGTGGTGACCCAAACCACTTTGCAAACCGGTGCCCGAACAGGGTAGTCAAGCAAGAGTCCCAACAACCTCAGCAACAACAACAGCAGCCTCAGCAACAACAGCAAGCAGCTCACGCCAGAACCTTCAACATCAATGCACGTCAGGCTCAGGCTGACAACAACGTGGTCAATGGTACGTTCCTTGTGAATGGTATATATGCATCATGTTTGTTTGATACTGGAGCCGATAACTGCTTTGTGTCGTTTGAATTCGAGAAGCTTCTTAGTCGTAAGCGCTCTTATCTTTCGGCGTCAATCGAAGTTGAAGTCGCTACTGGAAGAACCATCGCTGTAAATTCTGTGCTCCGTGATTGTACTCTTGAGCTCAATAATCATATCTTCCCTATCAACCTCATTCCGATGCATCTCGGAAGTTTCGATGTCATAGTAGGCATGGACTTTCTTCGTGAAAACCATGCTGAAGTTGTGTGCTTTGATAAAATGATTCGATTTGTGTTAGCTAGTGGTGATATTCTATGTGTTTATGGTGAAACTGCAACGAAAGGTCTCAAGCTCATGTCGTGTCTTCAAGCCAGCAAGTATCTCCGCAAGGAATATCGAGCCTTCTTGGCCAACATTGTAGTAGCAGAGGAGGGAAGGAAAAAGAAAGTTGAAGTCAAAGACGTTCCAGTTGTCCGTGAATTTCCTCAGGTGTTCCCTGATGATCTCCCTGGATTACCCCCAAGTCGTGATATCGACTTTCGAATCGACCTTATTCCTGGAGCTAACCCTGTTGCCAAAGCCCCTTACCGACTCGCTCCCTCCGAGATGCGAGAACTTTCGAACCAACTTAAGGAACTACTCGAAAAAGGCTTTATTCGCCCGAGCACTTCTCCTTGGGGCGCCCAGTCCTTTTCGTTAAAAAGAAGGATGGGTCGTTCCGGATGTGCATCGATTATCGGGAGTTGAATAAGCTAACCATCAAGAACCGATACCCCTTACCCCGAATCGACGATTTGTTTGACCAGCTACAAGGTGCTCAGTGCTTCTCAAAGATCGATCTACGCTCAGGATATCATCAGTTGCGGATTCAAGAGGAAGACATACCTAAAACCGCTTTTCGAACCCGCTATGGCCATTACGAATTCGTTGTTATGCCTTTTGGTTTGACAAACGCACCCGCGGTTTTCATGGATCTGATGAATCGTGTGTGTAAGCCCTTCCTAGACCGTTTTGTCATCGTGTTCATCGACGATGTCTTGATCTATTCCAAGTCGAGGGCCGAACATGCGCAACATCTACGTTTGGTTCTCGAGTTACTTCAGGGAAATCAACTCTACGCCAAGTTCTCCAAGTGTGAATTCTGGTTGGAGGAGGTTCAATTTCTGGGTCACATCATGAATAGTCAAGGTATACACGTTGATCCCGCGAAGATTGAAGCAGTTAAAGGTTGGATTACGCCCAAGAATCCGTCAGAAGTTCGTTCTTTTCTCGGATTAGCAGGTTATTACCGACGATTCATCGAAGGATTCTCTAAAATCGCTGTGCCGCTTACCGCCCTTACTCACAAGGACAAGCCTTTTGTGTGGGGAACCGCGCAAGAGACTGCGTTCCAGACCCTCAAATATATGCTGTGCCATGCACCGATTCTTACACTGCCCGACGGAAGCAATGACTTCGTTGTCTATTGTGATGCTTCAAACCTTGGTCTTGGCTGTGTTCTCATGCAACGAGACAAGGTTATAGCCTACGCTTCTCGACAGCTCAAAATCCACAAGAAGAACTATACAACCCATGACCTCGAGCTAGACGCAGTTGTCTTTGCGTTAAAGATTTGGCGACACTACCTGTATGGTACAAGGTGTACGATCTTCACCGATCACAAGAGCTTGCAACATATCTTTAATCAGAGAGAACTCAACATGTGTCAACGCCGATGGGTAGAACTCCGCAACGATTACGACTGTGAGATTCGTTATCACCCAGGCAAAGCGAATGTAGTTGCTGACGCACTCAGCAGAAAGAATTACGTGCTCAGTGTCCGGAACATCCAAGCACAGTATAACCTCGAAGCTCTCATCCGTGAAGCACAACATGCTTGCTTTAATGAGCGTACGTTGAAGAGAGAGAGAATCTATCACGATGGAGCTCATCTCATAAGCAAAGCCAATGGAATATTCTATTATCTGAACCGAATCTGGATCCCGAAACGGACCGATTTGCGAAAGATCATCATGAATTAAGCCCACAAATCCCGATACTCCATTCATCCCGGTGCAGACAAGATGTATCAGGACCTTCGCTACAAGTACTGGTGGCCTGGGATGAAACGAGATATCGCTCTATATGTTGGTAGTTGCTTAACCTGTGCAAGAGTTAAGGCTGAACATCAAAGACCTTCCGGCTTACTCGAACAACCGCCGATACCCGTATGGAAGTGGGAGAGTATAGCTATGGACTTCATAACTAAGCTTCCGACCACGCCATCAGGTCACGACAGTATTTGGGTTATAGTCGACCGTCTAACCAAGTCAGCCCACTTTCTGCCAATACGAGAAGATTATAAGGAGGCCAAACTAGCACAAATCTACACCGACGAGATCATTAAGAATCATGGTACGCCTCGAGACATCATCTCTGACCGTGATGCTCGGTTTACTTCGAGATTGTGGGAAACGTTTCAAGCGGCTCTTGGTACGACGCTGAATTTGAGTACCGCATTCCATCCACAAACCGACGGACAGACTGAAAGAACGATCCGTACTCTTGAAGACATGCTCCGTGCGTGTGTTATTGATTTTGGTGGTAGTTGGAGCAAACACCTGCCATTGGTCGAGTTCTCGTACAATAATAGCTACCATTCCAGCATTCAGATGGCACCCTTCGAAACCTTGTATGGTAGGAGATGTCGTTCGCCTATTGTATGGCACGAGATCGGTCATTCCCAATTAACCGGTCCCGAGATTCTGCAGGAAACGACCGACAAGATCCACCAAATAAGGGAAAACTTGGTAAAGACCCGGGAAAGACAAAAGAGTTACGCCGATAACCGACGCAAGCCCCTTGAATTCGAAGTTGGTGACTACGTACTCCTAAAGGTATCACCTTGGAAGGGTGTAGTCCGATTCGGCAAGAAAGGGAAACTCGCGCCGCGATATGTTGGACCTTTTAGGATTCTGGAAAGAATCGGAAAAGTCGCCTACAGACTCGATTTACCGGAGGAACTCAGCAATGTCCACCCGACTTTCCATGTATCAAACCTTCGGAAGTGTTTAGCGGATCACGATGCAATCATACCGCTTGACGATCTTCAGGTCAACAAAACGTTACACTTCGTGGAAAAGCCTGTCGAGATCATGGATCGCCAGACCAAGCAACTCAGACGCTCTCGCATTCCGATCGTGAAGGTCCGATGGGAAGGCAAACGAGGCGCGGAGTTCACTTGGGAACTCGAAAGCGACATGAAGGCCAAGTAACTGCAGTTGTTCAAGTAGATCTGAAGCATCAAATTGGTAAAATCACACGGCGATGTACGGCTCTCAGCCTAATTTCGGGACGAAATTCCCTAAAGGAGGGGAGGCTGTAACACCCTGTGTTTTCCAAATGTCAAAGTCAAAGTCAAATGCTGACTGTTATTGGAATTAAAGTTATTTTAATTTTTATTTTATTTTATTATGTGGAGTAAGTGTTGTATAATCAAACCAATCGATCGATAATCTAACCGCGAATCGACGATCGACTGTGAATAATAGGAAGTAACAATGCAATAAAGTTAATTAATCAGAAATCAAGCTAATCGAATCAATCATCGAACTCAAGTGTGGGAATTTTGGTACTTTTATACGTGTGCGTGTGCCTTACGTGTTATTTGTGCATGTTATCTTACGTCGTTGTGTGTGGTGAATCAATCAAATCAAATCGAAACTCGAAGGTTAATCAAACTCAATTGAAACCGAACCCGAATTGTGGTGTGAGGATGCTTATATGTTAGATATAGTGATTAGGACTAAAAGTAATTTGATTAGAGACTCTATCATACTCAAATCATCGTTCATCGAAGTCGAAATACCAAAAATCGTCACGGAACTCTCAAAAAGGAACATCCTGATCGAACAGGACCACCGATCGAACAGGCTAGCCGATCGAACATGCTGTTCGATCGAGCAGCCCATTCGGTCAGGAATCCTGGCCGATCGGTTGGGCCTTTCCTCTTTTGGAAGCCTATAAATAGGGCTGTCATTGTCATTCTTTCCACTTTTGGAAAGCTCTGACCGACCAGCCCCTTGTTCTTCACTATTTGTCCGATTTCTCTCCGATCCGGTAAGTTTTAACTCTAATTCTTGTACGATTTTGTTCATTTAATTATTCTACACCTTTCTATCTTTCAAAACTTGGATTTCAACCGTGAAGTCACCAAAATCTGAGTGTTCTTGGGTGATGTCATCATGGTGTTCTTCAAGAACACCAAGTTTTGACATCATTCCACCATGATTTGCTTAGATCTAACCGATTTCCACATAAATAATCTAAAATCTACCAAAGATCTTAACATTCCACGGTGGAAAAGAATTGAAAGACGGATTTTCATCTATCTTTCAACTCTTTTACACTCAAACCGGTGAAAACGGAGCTTGAACTAACTTACAAATCATTCTAAACAAACACACGGTTCAAGATTCGGATTCTACCCCGAGATTTACTGATTTCGGGTTAAACGTTAAACTAAGGTTCTGAACCGCTCACTGACCGGACTTGGGTGATTCCTGCCCGGAACAGTGAACCAAGTAAGGGCTTAAGTTTTGTGGTTCAACTCGTTATCAAACTATCTCAAAATCACCCCAAACAATCAGAATAACCAAGTGTTAGAAGATAGGCTAACCAGGTCAGAAGATGCTGGCCGAACGATTAGGCTGTCCGATCGGACAGCCCACCCGAACGGACTACCCAGCCGATCGACCGGGCCAGCCGATCGGCTAACACATGGACCCACAATTTCACAAAGCGTGGTATTGACAAAGTGATGTTCGATCGAACCTCCCACTCGATTTGTAACATTACTGCTCGAATCATGAGATACTATACTTCAACACTTAACCATTTTTCGAAACATTGGAATGTCACTCGATCGAGCATGCCACCCGATCGAGTGGCACATTGCCAGATTTAAACACTGAAGTTGCAGACCAATCGGTTGGGCTAACCGATCGAACAGTCCGTTCGATCGACCGACTTGAAAGGTAATGCTGCAAAAACTTCAAAAGTACAAACCATCATACACAAACACATCCCTTCCTAGAGGAAGAAACAATTCACTTGAAAGGACCAGCCGATCGAGTCTACCGGCCGCTCGAATGGGAATGTTCAAACGGACTTTCAAACCGGACAAACAACCCGTCCGATCGAACCAGCTGTCCGATCGACCGGCCCAATCGATCCGTCATCACTTGTTTGCATTTCCGCGTTACTCATCGTTATACTATCGAACTATTCAGGCTAACTTCTCTCAGTGCTCCCTTCAATCCACACCAAATCACTGTGAGTATACTCGACCCCTTTTGGCTTTTAGCACTTTTGGGTGTTACATACGTTACCTATCGAAATCCCAATCAGTTACACTATACAAACTATTTGAACGCTAACCGATTGCATGTATTACGTGACTGAATGAACGCTTGTTTATTATGTTTACACATGAAATGCTGTCTACCTGCCTTAGCAACATAGTACTATAGTTTGGACTCAGCACCCGTTCACGCGGGGGTTGTTAAGGACAAATTACTTGCATGGATTACGGTGGTATTCATGTATTGCGAACTGTCTCGGACAGTCAACCCGCAGTCGTTGGTATCGATGGTCCCTTGTCGATAATTAACATGCTTCGTTTTCCTCTGTGTACGTGCTGGTTATGCGTAAACTATTCAAACTCTATATGCTATTATCAAACTTGTATGCTCACCTTTACATTTCATGTATTGACTTTATTTTAACGTATGTGACAGGTGCTTAAGTTGCTAAGATGCTTAGGCGCGTGGTGATGAAATCGAGGCTAGGGAGTCTAGAAATAATGAACCATTGTCTGTAATAATAATTGAATCTGAGTTGTCGGAACGGAATCATTTGCCTAGTTGCTTTCTATGATAACTTGTTATTTATTTGGGATACGGTATGGGACGTATCATTTAAACTGAATTTATATAATAGTTGTTGTGAAAACTTCTGGACAATCTGTTTCGCTCAGTGCCGCGCCCCGATGATTCCGCCATCGGTTGGGGTGTGACATAGGTCACTCATAATTTTTTTTTGTTTCAATTAGGTCATTCAAGTTTCATTTGATGTTTTAATCCTAGATATTTTACCTAAATAGAAGGTCATCCATCCTATATGACATTTATTTAGGTTTTTTATTTAAAAAAAAATTGTTGACATGGCACATAAATGCCAATGGAGTTAGAAAAAAATGTGAAATAGGTTTAATTTTCTTTTAAGTTGTAGAAAAGTTAGAAAAATACGAAAAAAATTAAAAAATGTGACTTTTTTCAAAATATCTAAAAAGTTATAAATGAAGATAAACAACTAAGGATAAAATTTCAACGATTTGTAATATTTGATCCTTTTGGGTTTTGATTTTGTTTTGATTTATTATATTTCTTTTTTTATTCCATGTCATTATGTTTTTTTTACAAAGTTAAATAAATGCCAAGTCGGACTATGACATGCTATTCAGGTAAAATCTGTAGCATTAGAACACCAAAATAAAGTATAATGATCTAATTGGAACAATAAATTTTATCAGTGACCTAATTGGAACACTCCTAACTATTGTGTGACATATTCCCTAAAAGTTTTATGTTTCATTAAATGTATAATCTATACTAATCAATGATTCTACTAATATGAAAGTAATTCTTAACTTTTTAAATAAACTTATAAATTTTACTTAAAAGCTTCACCAAATTCAAAACTATATTGTTAAAATATTAAAATAAGATGAATAACGATGATAATATTTTTATGTATAATTTCTAAAAAAAATTCAAATATTTAATGTGGTTGGATGGTAAGAATGGTAAAATACAATCTAATACTAATAAAAAGGTATAGATAATGCCACATGGCATTCTCATACTAAACAAAAGCCTACTTAAAGCCATATGTCATTTCCTCCTTTAATTCATATTTATTATTATTCTTATTAATTATTTAATTAATTAATTAATACAAAACAATAAAAAATTCCTTAACAACTTAATTTTATTGTTTACTTAGATATTAATTATTTAATTTTGACTTATCTAAAATATATAGTTAGTTATTAGTAACAATTCTACTTATAATAAACAATTTCATATAATGCCAATGTGACAACACCTTCTTATTCTTTAAAAAAATATTTCTTTACAATAAATTATTATTTTATATTATAATAATAAAAAAAGGTAAATAATAGGTTAATCTGATATTTGAAAACCGGTTTACTTCCATGCTTTGAAAACACTTTTAATGTTATTAAACCTATGTAACAAACGCGTTTAAGGATATAATATCTTCATACTAATTTTGATACAAGTCTATACTCACTGGATGTCCTAAATGGAGTTATATTTTTAGGCTTGCCATACCATTAACAAAGGTCAATGTTCCAGTGACGTTGTTAAGAAATATTCATTGAAAGAATAGTTTATGTAACGAACTCGACTACATATCCTATCACTAGGTGACTAGGTTATTGAGGCACTCATATTATCATCCGGAAGTAATAATAACACTTGAACATTTATCCCTAGATTTCGTTTAATACCGTCAAATAGAAATATTTCATTTATATTGAAAAGAGATAGATTCCTCTCGCCCATTGTTTTGCCATGACGATAAATAAAAGTATAGGACAATTTTTATGTAAAGTTGATTTGTTTATAAGAGAATTAGTTTTTACACATGACCAACTGTTGCATCATCTACGGTAAAGAATTCACTTATATAAATTTACGGAGAGAATATAAAATTAAATAATTTACAAATTTATATCCTTAAACCCGTGTAGTACACGGGTCTAATAATCTAGTATGTTAAATAAAAAAATAGATGGTATTAAAAATCAAAGTTAATACCTAGTTGGATGAAATAATGTATTAAAAGTTAACCTAAAAAAAATTATAAGTCTCACGTCAATGTTCATTAATTTCATTTATTTTATTATGTTTTTTTAACTTTTATATAACCGGTGTTCACCCACGTTAAGCACTTTAATGTAAAAGTGAAAACGTGTTTCTTATGAGTTATACATCATTAACCACATATATTTTATTAGGTATTTGTAACTAGTATTTAATCTGTGTGGACTCTCCTATCAAAGATAAACGAGAGTTTGTAATCCAATTTATCTTGTACTAGCTAGGATAACAGGATATTGAATCTATGAAGAGTATGTGTGTCACATTAACGATTACACATGAAAGGTTAATTGTTTGGATATGATGAAGAACTTAAACTTTATGTAACACCTCGAAATTTTGTGTCCAATAATGTGTTGACACGTGTCGTAAGTTTACACGTAGCATTTAATAATAAATAACGGACTAAAGTTGACAAACCTTGAAAGTATGTAAATTCGAGGGTCATAAATATCTACATAGGGTAAATATACTGTATAGTAACCCTAATCGATGCTCGTACCTTCGAACGAATAAATCATGGATCGTACGGAAGCGAAACGCGGAAGAAAGTGAGAGATTACGAGCTACAGGGGTTAACTGTGTCAACATGTTTAATTATACCTCTGAGTGACCCTTTGACGAACCCGAGGCTTTGTAACAGTAAAATACGCTCACTAGAATGTACTATATAAATTCCGTGAAATTCCGTTTTAAAACGAGAAAGTTATGATCAAATTCGTACGAGAAGGGCTAAAAGCGTCAACAATAAAAGTTAAGGCTTTTCGGATAGTAATTAAACTAACCAGGGGCTTGACAGTACGGGTAAATGGCACGAGGCCCTTAATTGTAAATAACCGAGGGCCATATCGCAAAGTTACCCCTTCAAACCCGAAAGGTCAGGTTATTAATTACAAAGATTTCGTTAATGATTATAAAAGATTTAGAAATCTTGAAAAAACTGACCTAACGCGGGCCGCGTTAAGGAATTGGATAACTTAACGCGGGCCGCGAGCCTCCTGATTATACGCGTCTGATATAAAGATCCAGGCGGCCCGCGTACAAGGCTGCCTGATCTCCCATGCGGGCCGCGTGAACCACCCAGATGCAGAAACTTTGGACAGACTTGTTGTTTGAGGTTGTGAACGACCAAAAAGGCAATAAATGAAGCATGGGTGCCCTCTACTTTCCCCCTAGCGTCCAGGGCCACCTGCCGATCATCCATACTTCATTATAGGGTGAGTTGTGATGATCCTAAGCCTCATTTTGCACTATAAAAGGCCATGCATAGTTCACAATTGAAACACACCTCAAAACACATCTTCTGATCATTCTTGAAGCTCCAAAGCTTTCTTCTATCATCCTAAGTCGTGCACTAAGCCTCTGTAAGTATGCCAAACCTCCTATGGCTTTGTTTTTACTTAGTTTAGCTTAAAAGTCAATCCGTCGTAACTAACGATTGACTTTGCGATAAATCACGAATGGTCCAGTGAATTGTCGAAACAAAAGTAGTTATGTGTTTGTATTTATGTGGGTAATAAACCCCTAAAAGGGTTCCCCCTGATCACCACTCTAACTAGTTCAAATGACGAGTCAAACGTGCTTAGAAAAAGTCAACAGAAATGTCTTTTTGCGATTTCTTGCATAATCTGTAATGTAGATGATATGCAACCTGTTTGAACACTCATAAACATGATAATAAGTATATTAACGCGTCTAAGCTTGTTTGATCCGGCCATTTGCTATATTGACCCGGTTCGGAGCCGAATGTCGCAAAAGTTTGACTTTTGCTTTGACTTCAGTTCTGACCCGTTTTAGTGCAATGTAGATATGCCTTAGGACTCTCTTAGGACCAGGTCACATGATGGTATCACCCTCTGTGACCGGTTCGTTGTTTGTCCGAGTCTTTTACGCATTTCCATTAATTGCTTAAAAGTTGACCGTAACGCCCTTTTTAAAATAAAACGAGTATTTCGGACACGTAAAGGGACCATAACCTTGCTTACTAAATTCTAAGCATGTCCCTAAAGTTTCACGCCAATCCGAGGTCTAGAATAGGAGTTATGCTAAATAGCGCAATCAAAGGAAACTTTTGTAATAAACGGCGCGATTAGCATGACGCCTACCTAAACCAAGATTTCGACACCAAACCTTTTACTCACTGTTGTAAAATAATATTTTGGGATTTTTAAAGATTTTTAATTAATTTTAACCTGCTCATAACCTGCGGTTATGGCTACGGTTCGGTAAATACCGAATATGCCCTTTTCGGCCAAAACTTGAGTTCTACAAGGTCTTTTGACCCGATTCCAGTTGCTACTGATTTTAAATAATAACTAAAGTATTTTAGACTTTATAAACTGTTCGGGAAACTCAGATTTTCTGCAGAACTCTAAAACCTCTTTTAAAAGTCTTTAAAATGACCGAAAAACCCCTACGGGGCGTATAATGAACTTAAACTCGTTACGGGCATCACGGAAGGTGTCCTACTGATACCGCAACCTCTTTAAGGCATATTGACTTAGAAAACAAGTGTAGGACTCTTACGGTTACCCGTTGCGCCTATTGCGCGCACGGTTCGGCTTATGTAACTAGTTTACATAAATTAGCCGATACGGGTCAAACCATACGTTTTGACCCCAAATCACAGAATGTGATTATAATACCCCTTATAAAACAAGTCTTCAAACTTGTTAGATCAAAATCGCATTCCATTCCCGGTTTTCGCCTTTCACGCGATTAAACCGTATCTATCCTTTGAAACTGACCGGTCTAGGCTACGGCTAACATAAAGACCCGTTAGGATTCTAATAGGTTATTTTAAAACCTTCGTTCCAGAATAGGAGCCCAGTAAAAGATATCTGTGATTTAATCAATTAAGGACAATACTTGCAAAGGTAAATACTTTTAACTTATTTTCCGTTATACGGGCTTGGGTTACGGTATATAGCATACCGCTTGATCGAGCAATTGCCCCCAACTCTTTTGTAGTTGGGTAACGTCAATGTGACTCGTTTAAACAGTCTTGTTACTTAAAAGCCTTTGGGAGGTTAATGACCATGTCCCGGATATCCTTGGCAGCATTTATGAAATGGCCACGACCCTGACATCCGAGTGTAGGCGTACACTCGGCATTATGTCCATAATATAAAGGCGTAGCCGTTGGTTACCCGCCACGGTTTTATGCCACGTGGTGTGTCTATTGATCTTTAACCCGGTTTTGACCCGGGCTACTGAACGCATAAGAAACATGTAAATCGTTCACAAGATTATATATATTTAAATAATTCTCCCAAGTTATAAAAGAGTTTGTGCCTTGTGCATTCAAATCAATTTTAAATAAACATTTTACAAAAGTGTCGGTTGAATGTATTTACCAGTGTAAACTGACGTATTTTCCCCAAAAAGACTAAATGCAGGTACTATGCGAAATTGGCTGGGATTTCTCCTTAGCATCATTAGAAGTCTCGCAAGCTTAAGATGCCTAAAGTCTGTTGAACGATACTTTTTATATTTATTTTGAAACCCTGTGGATTTTCATTTCAACGATAGTAATACTTTGATATTACAGACAAAGTTGAAGCATATTTATCTATTTGCTTCCGCTGTGCATTTAAATATTGTGGTTTGACTATATTGTTGCCAACTACGTCACGGTAATCCCCCACCGGGCCCACCGGTGATACACGTGGAAATTGGGGTGTGACAGGTTGGTATCAGAGCCAACATTGAGTGAATTAAACACTATTCAAATGTGTTTAATCTCAATGACAAAATTGCATATACTTGAGTCTAGACATGAACATAAGACAAACTGGAATCGTATTTTTCAGTTCATCTTTTTATTGTTATTGTTATTTAAAGTTTTGAAAACAGGAAATATGCCACCTGTAATATTCCGAGGAAGAGGAAAAGGAAGAAG
The DNA here is from genome assembly GCF_002127325.2 of Helianthus annuus. NCBI lineage: Eukaryota > Viridiplantae > Streptophyta > Magnoliopsida > Asterales > Asteraceae > Helianthus > Helianthus annuus. The sequence goes on along the minus strand of NC_035446.2, from coordinate 6,261,731 downwards.
AGGTAGAGGAGCGGACATTACTCACAATGATCACGAAGCTGGTCCGTCGAATACACGAGCTCCTTCGACCACAAGGAGTGAAGAACCACAAAGGCAAAGGAACCTTCTTGAGCCTGCGAGACATTCTACCTCGCATAGCTCGACGCCATCGTACCGTCACTCGTTCGGGCCAGACTCCGAAAATGATCCTAATAACCCTCAACCATCCTACATACCTCTTCGGCGCTCGGTGTCGCACCGTGCCTTTGACGACCCCACTCCATACTTCAGAGGTCAGTTCAACCCCGCAGATTACATTCAGGAACCTGCAGGCTTTGTCCCATTAGGACCACAGGATCACTTCTCCGAAGACCATATGGATGAGGACACAGACCCGATAGAACCTGCTCGTGGTACGCCCACACATCCAATTGAGATCTCCGATGGATCTTCCTTTCATGGCACACCTTATCAAGGACCAGATAGCTTCCAGGCGTTATTCGACCAACATGAGTGGTACTATACGCCATCTCATCAGACATCGCAACACCAGCAGCAGCAACAGCAAGATCCCTCCGAGGATCCACGTTTCGTGGCAGGTACGCCACCACCTCCGCCACCGGTTCAACCAGCAATGCCTGATCCGCCAAGGCGCAGGAGATCGGGTGCTCGTATGTCCACCCGAGGAGGGGAATTCCACTTCAGCACCCCTCGGCACTCAAGTGGTAGTCACTACCCGCCACTACAAGAAGAAGGGCCTTCAAGCCCAGCACAAGAGGCGAACTCTGCACCAGTTGCACCATCTTCGCCACCATTTGGGTATGATCACCCAATACCGGCGTACACGGGTCCAACAGCATACAACCCGTTCGAACCGTCGTCGCACGCGCATTACAATTACAACTATGAGCGCGACCCATATGTAGTAGCGGCTAGGTATGATGCCCGCTATCCCGACGGAGCTCGTGGACATCTAGGAATACCGGATTACTCAGCTCATGGGTATCCAGCACCTCCTAGACCTCCAGTCCCGCAACCAGCGCCTCAACCACGTTTCTCTCCTCCTGAGCAAGAAGAGATACTCCACCGGTTAAGTCGTGTGGAAAAAGATTTCGAGGAAGAAAGAAAGAACAACAGGGGATTCCTTAAGGGTCTGGCAAACCTGTTGAAGGGCAAGAAGAAGAAGCGTGACCATTAGTCCTTATAGATGTACTAATGTAATTTCTATTTTGAAATAAGTCCCTGCGTGGACGTTTATCGTATTTCAGTCCCTACGTGGATTTATCTTTTAGTCCCTGCACGGACGCCTATCTTGTATTAGTCCATGCGTGGACTTGTCTTTTATTAACCTCTATATAGGTGTGTACTTGTTTAAAAAGTCCCGTTTAGGGAAGCGTGTAATCGTATTTAAGGCTTATGGAATGTTATGTTATAGCTTTCATTTTTATTATTACTGTATATGAAGTAAATCAAAAGTCATTCCTTTTAAATTGATCTGCCTAATGTATAAAGAATCTTAAAGATTGAAACCTAGCCAAGTGTCTTTTAGACCCGGCCAAGATGGTAAGACCTGATTAAAAGATTCAGAAGACCAGTTAACCTCTGTAATCATGTTAACGTTCGTGGCAGATGTGATTCGTTAAAATCGCACGCGTCATTCCTATATAAGAATCCTTCTAAGGATTTCAAAAGCCCAATTTAATGATTTGATAATCATGGGCTAGATCATCAATAAAGATGATCATCTATTAAACATCCACTAGAGGTGTAGTGCCTACGTGCCGAACTATTAAACATCCATTCGTAATAAAGTGCCTACGGGCCATACTGTTGTCATGTAAAACAAAAAGACAGTAGTGGTCTATGACTCCCTGTCAGAGAGGTAAAAGAACTTCGGTTCAAATCTCCATGCCATGATTCTCTGTAATCCCGGCTAATATTATAAAAACGTCATTATGACTAAGCTTTTGTGCCGCTAACATTATTGTTATAACTAAAAATAGGATATATTCAAATCCTAAATCTAAGTGAGTAATAAATTAACCAGATATGGTCTTTGTTACCATGGTTAATGAATTGCCATAAAAGACAATTCCATAATAAACTCCTAAATAAAAATTTTCGTTATCTTCTTGTAACAGATTCAAGTTACCATGGCTAATCCGAATGGAGGGAGTAGTCACTCTAATGAAGACGATTATGATAACGCCTAAGTGCATTTAACGGGCGCTCAGTTAAAGGCTCTTGTCGACAACGCTGTTCAGGCAGCTCTAGATCGACAATACGAGGAACATACCGAATCTCGGAGCAGAACCGTATCCAAACCACTCTCCAAGCCAAAAACACACTCAAGATCTCACAGCAAACCACTGTCCAAGCCCAAAAAGGACGACGATAATCATTCGTCCAACGAAAACAGTGTCCGTCGAGAAAGAATATATACTGACGCATCTCGCGCCAGAGGCTGCACTTACAAGTACTTTGTGTCGTGCAAACCCCGGGATTTCACTGGGGAGAAAGGAGCGGTCGACTGTATGACGTGGTTGGATGAGATGGACACTGTGGTGGACATCAGCGGCTGTGCAGAAAGGGACGTGGTGAAGTTTGTGTCTCAATCATTCAAAGGCGAGGCCTTGGCTTGGTGGAGGTCATTGGTTCAGGCCTCGGGAAAGGCTGTTCTATACAGCATGACATGGGAGGAATTCATCTCCCTCATTAAAGAGAACTACTGCCCTCAACATGAGGTTGAGAAGATTGAATCCGACTTCATATCACTGGTGATGACAAATCTTGACTGCCAAGCTTACCTGACGAGCTTTAATACAATGTCCCGGTTGGTTCCATATTTGGTAACCCCGGAGCCGAAAAGAATCGCTCGTTTTATCGGGGGGTTAGAACCCAAAATCAAGGCAAGTGTGAAGGCCTCTCGGCCAACGACCTTCAGGTCTGTAACTGACCTCTCTTTGTCCCTCACGATGGACGCGGTCCGACTGAGATCGCTGAAGAATAAAGAGGCGGAAAAGAGAAAGCGTGAAGACGACACTTCACGAAGGTCAAACAAAAAGCACCGTGGAAACGGTGATGGCAAGAGAGGATCGGAGTCAAGAAAGGATGGGCAATCTGGTGAGAAGCCCAAGTGCAAAAATTGCAAGAGGTATCACTTTGGAAAATGCAAGTTCGAATCAAACTCGCAGGCTCAGTCGAAGCCGCGTGCATGCGGGTTATGCAAGTCCAAGGAACACAAGACCTTGGATTGCAAGAAGATCAAGGACGCAACTTGCTATGGTTGCAATGAAAAGGGGCACATTAAAAGCAACTGCCCTAAGAATACCAGGAAGCCTGAAGAAAACAAGAAGACCAATGCGAGGGTCTTCCGAATGGATGCGAAGGAAGCAGTGCTGGACGACAATGTAATCACAGGTACCTTTCTCGTAAATAATATCTTTGCAAGGGTACTTTTTTATTCGGGCGTTGATAAGTCCTTCGTAGACCATAAATTTTGCAAGTTGCTGAATATGCCTGTCAAAGCCTTAAAAGTGAATTATGAGGTAGAGCTAGCAGACGGCACCATAGAAACCGTCTCCACTGTGTTAGATGGATGTGTGATCTCCATTAGGAACCACTCTTTTCCTCTATCTCTACTTCCCTTTAAATTAGCTGGTTTTGACGTGGTATTGGGTATGGACTGGTTATCTCAGAACCAGGCCCAAATTGTCAGCAACAGAAAGCAGGTAGTGGTAAAAACTCCGTCTGGTGAATCGCTTACCATTCGGGGAGATACCCTGTATGGATTACCTGAGCAAGTGACTATGCTCAAAGCTTCGAGATGTCTAAAGAAGGGTTGTGTCATCTACATGGCACAAGTGATTGTTGATGAGCCTAAACCAAAGATAGAAGACATTCCCGTCATTTCTGAATACCCTGAAGTTTTTCCTGAAGAACTACCTGGTTTACCACCAGATAGGCAAGTGGAATTCAGGATAGACATCATCCCCGGAGCAGCACCTATCGCTAGAGCACCTTACAGGCTAGCACCAGCCGAGATGAAGGAATTGAGGACCCAACTAGATGAACTACTAGCTAAAGGTTTTATCAAACCTAGTTCGTCTCCCTGGGGAGCACCTGTCCTGTTTGTTAAGAAAAAGGACGGATCGATGCGTCTGTGCATCGATTATCACGAGCTGAATAAAGTCACCATCAAGAATAGATATCCTTTGCCAAGGATCGACGATCTGTTCGACCAACTGCAAGGAGCAAGTTACTTCTCGAAGATTGACTTAAGGTCAGGTTACCATCAGTTGAAGGTCAGGGATGAAGATGTACATAAAACCGCATTTAGGACTCGTTATGGTCACTACGAGTTCCTAGTGATGCCTTTTGGGCTCACTAATGCACCGGCTACGTTCATGGATCTCATGAATCGCGTCTGCAAGCCGTACTTGGACAAATTCGTCATCGTTTTCATTGACGACATTCTTATATATTCAAAGAATCAAGCTGACCATGAGAAACACCTTCACTGTATTCTCGAACTACTACATCGTGAGAAACTCTACGCCAAATTCTCAAAATGCGAATTCTGGCTACGAGAAGTCCAATTCTTAGGACACGTTGTCAGCGAGCGTGGTATCCAGGTGGATCCCGCTAAAGTAGAGGCTGTCATGAATTGGCAAGAACCAAAGACGCCTACTGAGATCCGTAGTTTCCTGGAGTTAGCAGGATACTACAGACGATTCATTGAAAAATTTTCAAGGATTGCTGCGCCCTTAACTTCCCTAACCAAGAAGAAAGAAAGGTTCATTTGGGGCCCTAAGCAGCAAGAGTCCTTTGATATTTTGAAGCAGAAGTTGAGCAACGCTCCTGTGCTGACATTACCTGAAGGTACCGAAGAGTTCGTAGTTTACTGCGACGCATCGCACACCGGTATGGGATGTGTGCTTATGCAGAAAGGCAAGGTGACTGCCTATGCTTCAAGACAGTTAAAGGTGCACGAGAAGAATTACACCACCCATGACTTGGAGTTGGGTGCCGTTGTATTTGCACTAAAACTGTGGAGGCATTACCTGTATGGTATTAAGTTTGTGATCTATTCTGATCACAAAAGCCTTCAACATCTGTTTAATCAGAAAGAGCTGAACATGCGGCAACGCCGATGGATGGAGACCTTAAATGATTATGATTGTGAAATCAGATATCATCCCGGCAAAGCGAATGTAGTCGCTGATGCCTTGATCCGGAAGGAAAGGGTGAAACCTATCCGAATCAATGCCAAAAGCATTGAAGTGAAGAACAATTTGATGGGAAGGTTGTTAGCTGCACAGAGAGAAGCTGTGTTGGAAGCTAACTATCCTAATGAGAAGCTAGGAGTAACTGAAGAGCAGTTGACTCTTGGCAAGGATGGAATCCTTAGATTGAACGGACGAATATGGGTTCCGATTTACGGGGGACTACGAGATGTTATCCTCCAGGAAGCCCATAGTTCCAAATATTCTGTCCATCCTGGAGCTGATAAGATGTATCAGGACCTAAAGGCAAACTATTGGTGGATAGACTTGAAAAAGTCTGTAGCCACCCACGTAGCCAAATGCTTGACTTGTGCGCAAGTCAAGGCTGAGCATCAAAAGCCGTCTGGCTTGCTACAATAGCCTGAACTTCCTGAATGGAAGTGGGAATGTGTAACTATGGATTTTATTACCAAGTTACCCAAAACAAGGAAAGGAAATGACACAATATGGGTTATAGTCGATAGACTGACTAAGTCAGCTCATTTCTTACCCATCAAGGAGACTTATAGCTCCGACATGTTAGCCCAATTATATGTTGATAAGATTGTAGCCCTGCATGGCATACCTGTGTCTATTATCTCCGACAGAGATACTAGATACACGTCACATTTCTGGAAAAGTTTCCAGCAATCTTTGGGCACGCGTTTGAACTTTAGTACGGCTTACCATCCTCAGACAGACGGTCAGAGTGAGCGTACTATTCAGACGCTAGAGGACATGCTTCGAGCATGTGCGATTGATTTAGGTGGTAACTGGGATAAGCACCTACCACTAATCGAGTTCTCCTACAACAATAGCTACCACACCAGCATTAAGGCTACGCCTTTCGAGGAATTATACGGTAGAAAGTGTAGATCGCCTGTTTGTTGGGCGGAAGTTGGAGAAGTCCAATTATCAGGACCAGAGATAGTCTTCGAAACAACGGACAAGATTTTCCAGATTCGAGAACGTCTCAAAGCTGCCCGTGATAGGCAGAAAAGTTACACTGATCCAAAGCGTAAGGATTTTCACTTCGAGGTAGGTGAAAAAGTGCTACTAAAAGTATCACCCTGGAAGGGGGTGATGCGCTTCGGTAAGAAGGGCAAACTGAGCCCGAGATACATAGGACCTTTTGAGGTTATCGAACGTATCGGGTCAGTTGCCTATAAGTTGAACTTACCAGAAGAGCTCAATGGAATTCACAATGTGTTCCACATCTGCAATCTTAAGAAATGCTTCGCTGATGAATCATTGGTGATACCTCATACAGATGTGCATATAGATGAGAGCTTGAAATTTGTAGAGAAGCCTTTGTCGATTGAGGAACGACAGGTGAAGAAGCTTCGAAGGAAGCATGTACCGATTGTAAAGGTAAAATGGGATGCCCGTATAGGTCCCGAATTCACGTGGGAAGTTGAAGCCACGATGAAAGAAAAATACCCTTATTTGTTTGAGTAAATCTCGGGTCGAGATTTATTTTAAGGGGGTGAGGATGTAACACCTCGAAATTTTGTGTCCAATAATGTGTTGACACGTGTCGTAAGTTTACACGTAGCATTTAATAATAAATAACGGACTAAAGTTGACAAACCTTGAAAGTATGTAAATTCGAGGTTATAAATATCTACATAGGGTAAATATACTGTATAGTAACCCTAATCGATGCTCGTACCTTCGAACGAATAAATCATGGATCGTACGGAAGCGAAACGCGGAAGAAAGTGAGAGCTTACGAGCTACAGGGGTTAACTGTGTCAACATGTTTAATTATACCTCTGAGTGACCCTTAAACTAACCAGGGGCTTGACAGTACGGGTAAATGGCACGAGGCCCTTAATTGTAAATAACCGAGGGCCATATCGCAAAGTTACCCCTTCAAACCCGAAAGGTCAGGTTATTAATTACAAAGATTTCGTTAATGATTATAAAAGATTTAGAAATCTTGAAAAAACTGACCTAACGCGGGCCGCGTTAAGGAATTGGATAAGTTAACGCGGGCCGCGAGCCTCCTGATTATACGCGTCTGATATAAAGATCCAGGCGGCCCACGTACAAGGCTGCCTGATCTCCCATGCGGGCCGCGTGAACCACCCAGATACAGAAACTTTGGACAGACTTGTTGTTTGAGGTTGTGAACGACCAAAAAGGCAATAAATGAAGCATGGGTGCCCTCTACTTGCCCCCTAGCATCCAGGGCCACCTGCTGATCATCCATACTTCATTATAGGGTGAGTTGTGATGATCCTAAGCCTCATTTTGCACTATAAAAGGCCATGCATAGTTCACAATTGAAACACACCTCAAAACACATCTTCTGATCATTCTTGAAGCTCCAAAGCTTTCTTCTATCATCCTAAGTCGTGCACTAAGCCTCTGTAAGTATGCCAAACCTCCTATGGCTTTGTTTTTACTTAGTTTAGCTTAAAAGTTAATCCGTCGTAACTAACGATTGACTTTGCGATAAATCACGAATGGTCCAGTGAATTGTCGAAACAAAAGTAGTTATGTGTTGGTATTTATGTGGGTAATAAACTCCTAAAAGGGTTCCCCCTGATCACCACTCTAACTAGCTCAAATGACGAGTCAAACGTGCTTAGAAAAAGTCAACAGAAATGTCTTTTTGCGATTTCTTGCATAATCTGTAATGTAGATGATATGCAACCTGTTTGAACACTCATAAAACATGATAATAAGTATATTAACACGTCTAAGCTTGTTTGATCCGGCCATTTGCTATATTGACCCGGTTCGGAGCCGAATGTCGCAAAAGTTTGACTTTTGCTTTGACTTCAGTTCTGACCCGTTTTAGTGCAATGTAGATATGCCTTAGGACTCTCTTAGGACCAGGTCACGTGATGGTATCACCCTCTGTGACCGGTTCATTGTTTGTCCGAGTCTTTTACGCATTTCCGTTAATTGCTTAAAAGTTGACCGTAACGCCCTTTTAAAATAAAACGAGTATTTCGGACACGTAAAGGGACCATAACCTTGCTTACTAAATTCTAAGCATGTCCCTAAAGTTTCACGCCAATCCGAGGTCTAGAATAGGAGTTATGCTAAATAACGCAATCAAAGGAAACTTTTGTAATAAACGGCGCGATTAGCATAACGCCTACCTAAACCAAGATTTCGACACCAAACCTTTTACTCACTGTTGTAAAATAATATTTTGGGATTTTTAAATATTTTTAATTAATTTTAACCTGCTCATAACCTGCGGTTATGGCTACGGTTCGGTAAATACCGAATATGCCCTTTTCGGCCAAAACTTGAGTTCTACAAGGTCTTTTGACCCGATTCCAGTTGCTACTGATTTTAAATAATAACTAAAGTATTTTAGACTTTATAAACTGTTCGAGAAACTCAGATTTCCTGCAGAACTCTAAAACCTCTTTTAAAAGTCTTTAAAATGACCGAAAAACCCCTACGGGGCGTATAATGAACTTAAACTCGTTACGGGCATCACGGAAGGTATCCTACTGATACCACAACCTCTTTAAGGCATATTGACTTAGGAAACAAGTGTAGGACTCTTACGGTTACCCGTTGCGCCTATTGCGCGCACGGTTCGGCTTATGTAACTAGTTTACATAAATTAGCCGATATGGGTCAAACCATATCGTTTTGACCCCAAATCACAGAATGTGATTATAATACCCCTTATAAAACAAGTCTTCAAACTTGTTGGGTCAAAATCGCATTCCATTCCCGGTTTTCGCCTTTCACGCGATTAAACCGTATCTATCCTTTGAAACTGACCGGTCTAGGCTACGGCTAATATAAAGACCCGTTAGGATTCTAATAGGTTATTTTAAAACCTTCGTTCCAGAATAGGAGCCCAGTAAAAGATATCTGTGATTTAATCAATTAAGGACAATACTTGCAAAGGTAAATACTTTTAACTTATTTTCCGTTATAAGGGCTTGGGTTACGGTATATAGCATACCGCTTGATCGAGCAATTGCCCCCAACTCTTTTGTAGTTGGGTAACGTCAATGTGACTCGTTTAAACAGTCTTGTTACTTAAAAGCCTTTGGGAGGTTAATGACCATGTCCCGGATATCCTTGGCAGCATTTATGAAATGGCCACGACCCTGACATCCGAGTGTAGGCGTACACTCGGCATTATGTCCATAATATAAAGGCGTAGCCGTTGGTTACCCGCCACGGTTTTATGCCACGTGGTGTGTCTATTGATCTTTAACCCGGTTTTGACCCGGGCTACTGAACGCATAAGAAACATGTAAATCGTTCACAAGATTATATATATTTAAATAATTCTCCCAAGTTATAAAAGAGTTTGTGCCTTGTGCATTCAAATCAATTTTAAATAAACATTTTACAAAAGTGTCGGTTGAATGTATTTACCAGTGTAAACTGACGTATTTTCCCCAAAAAGACTAAATGCAGGTACTATGCGAAATTGGTTGGGATTTCTCCTTAGCATCATTAGAAGTCTCGCAAGCTTAAGATGCCTAAAGTCTGTTGAACGATACTTTTTATATTTATTTTGAAACCCTATGGATTTTCATTTCAACGATAGTAATACTTTGATATTACAGACAAAGTTGAAACATATTTATCTATTTGCTTCCGCTGTGCATTTAAATATTGTGGTTTGACTATATTGTTGCCAACTACGTCACGGTAATCCCCCACCGGGCCCACCAGTGATACACGTGGAAATCGGGGTACAACCCACCTCTTCACCTTCCTTTCATAATGAAAACCCCTAAATCTACCCCTTTCACATTCACGGCTTCAGGAGATGTCAGAGACAGAGAGATCGAGTAGCCCACCATTGTTTTTTCTCTCGCTTATGATTTTCACCTTTCAAGGTAGGTTTAATTTTTATTTTATGCTCAAACATTTCTCAGATCTACCATCAATTTCTAGGCTATCTTTGGTTGATTCATTGCAGACGAAGATGGAGCGATGGAATCAAATTCATGGGCAACATTATCGGAGAAATTTGATACAACAGATTCATGAATTTGGCTATGTTATGATTTTTACATATCATGCTTGTATTAAAGTTTCTGAATTGGGTTATGTCACCATCTAATGGTGAAGATTTCTCCCCAAGGAATGTGAGGGAGGTGGAATTCTCACAAGGTGTTTTATTATGAATATTTCACTTGTAACACCCCGTGTTACGAAAGTCAAAGTACAAGTCAAAGTCAAAGAAAGAAAAGATTGCTAATTGCGATCTGTCACACCTTGCTTAACTATTGATTGTACATCATTGACTTGTAAGCGAATCTTTTATTTTATTTGCTTTAGTTGTATTATGTGGAGTATCTATTAATAATCGAGGTTTAATCAATGTTTATCGCATGTTTTATCGCTCTATCGCTAATCGCATCGCAATCGCATTCGCGCCTTGACTAATAGGTTCTGAATATTATTTTACGTGTGTGTGCTATTTATGTGTTACTTGTGAATGCTTTATTTATGTTATGTTTTGTGGTGATTAATCGAAGCGCAATCACAACTCTATGGCAATTGAATCGCAAACGCTAAACGCAAGATAATTAGGATGATTGTATGTTAGATATAGTATTTGTCTGGGTTTTATCAATCTATCGCATCGCATACCCGCTTAAACGCATCGCAACGCTCAACACGTGAAACGAAATGCCGAAACGAAACTCGTCGGAGCCACTCGATCGAGTGACCACTCGATCGGATGGCCAACCGATCGGAGTGTCATCCGATCAGTGACCTCCTGTTCGACACTCGTGCACCTTTCCCTTTTTGGCAACCTATAAATACCCCTCCTGTCACATCATTTGTGATGTGACAGCTCTCTCACTCGACCAGCTCGCTCAAGGCCTCTTTCTCTCGATTCCTCGCGATTCTTGTAAGTTTCCAACCTAAATCTTGTACTTCCTTGATCTACATGCACTTCTTCATCATATTCATCTTTAAATCTTAACTTTAAACGTGAAATCAGCGGATTTGAGGTGTTCTAGGGTGATATCATCATGGAGTTCTTATGAACTTCAAGTTTTGGCCTAATTCCATGAAGAACAACTCAGATCTAAAGGATTTCAACATGTTTAAACACTGATTTCACAATAAAACTAAACATTTTCGAGATAACAAGGATTGAAAGATGTTTTCTAACTTTCTTTCAACTCTTTTACACTCAATGCACTCAAAACCGATAGAATCGGAACTCGTTCTAATCTTCTACTCATTCTTAGTGAATTGTTGGTTCAAGATCTGAATTCTATCTAAGAGACAACTGATTTGCGAGTTGAACATGAACATCCGTATCGAACAGTTAACTGATCGGACTAGGGTGATTCCTGTTCGATCGGATTACCTGGGTCTTGATGGGGTTTTTGTTGTTTAATACATTGTCATACCGTCTCAATCAAACCGCAAAACTTAGCAAATTTTCAAGTTAGCGAAATGATCAGATCGCGGGACGGATTGCCGTCCGATCAGATTGCCATCCGATCGAACCGCAATCCGATCGGATTGCACTTGGTCTTGACACTTAACACTTTTCAACATTTTCCAATCATCATCTGAGAAATACCTCACCTAACGAAACGCCGTCTGATCGAACTGTCATTCGATCGAACGACCTGAAAGGTACAGATACTTCTCTGTTTGCAGAATGCTACAATGAAAACTTCAAAGGTCAAGCCATCATACACAAACACATCCTTACCAAGCGAATACCAATCTGATCGAATGGCCATCCGATCGGATGACCATCCGAACGGATTGACATCCGATCGAATGACCATCCGAACGGATTGCCATCCGATCGGATTACCGTTCGACACTTGGTTCAATTGCACCGTTTTACGCGTTGTTCCTTCGCTTATGCTATCGTTAACTGATCAGGCTAATCTCTCAGTGCTCCCTTCAATCCAAGAGTGTGTTTACTTGTTAAACGCTATCCGTGAGTATACTCGATCCCTTTTTGTTTTACGCACTTTTGGGTGTTACATACGTTACTTATTTGAATCACAATTGATACACAACGCAACACTATTTATACGCTGATCGTTATTGCATGATACGTGTTATTCGATGAATGCTTTTATGTTATGTTAACACAGTGATTGTTTCCTGACACCTTAGCAACGATAGTACTATAGGTTGGACTCAGCACCTGTCGTAGACAGGGGTTGTTAAGGGCTTTACTTCACGTGTCCTAGTGGGGATATGTGTTGCGCATTCTACAACTCGCAGTCATGTCTATGCATATTTCTTTGTCGATAACCTACTAGCCTTCACTTATACATGTTACATGCTGGTTATGCGTAAAAGATTTCGAACTCTATTATATCTATTAAACTTGTATGCTCACCTTTACACTATGTGTATTGACTCAATTTGAACGTATGTGACAGGGGTTTGAGATGCTAGGATGTTGCTTGCTTTCATTGAATCGAGTAGGAGAGTCTAGAAACAAAGACAATTTATTTATTTCAATCTGAGTTGTCGGAACATGTTTTGTTCCGAGGATATCTATGTCTGTAATAATTAATTGCTTGATGGGTTATGGTATGGGACATAATGTTAACTATCCGGTAATTTAGTTGTTATGGAATTTCTCTTGACAATCTGTTTCGCTCAGTGCCGCGCCCCGATGATTCCGCCATCAGTTGGGGTGTTACAGATTGGTATCAGAGCCATAACTATAGAGAATTATGCAAGACTCGACATAGTCCGGGTCGATGTCTTAGAAACGACCTAGTCTATAGTCAAAATACCAACAGACCGACTTGTGCATACCCTGTAGGGGTTTCGTACGAGCTTACTTGCTATTACTCGGCCGACTCTCAATCACACTATACTATCACACTGCCTTTCCTAAGGTAGTCGCACTGCACTATTTCAGGGAAGGAACGAGTGATTAGATCGAGATTAGGTGTGAAAACCGCAAACTCTCGATCAGATCGCTTGTTCGACTCGCATTTCTATACACAAGAGAAATTGCGTTGAATTAGCAGTGACATCCATACTTTGACGCAAATTTTTCTTTCTATCTAGTAATATTATCACACAAACGGAAACAGAGTCGTTAAGTCAGGGTATGACAACACAAAAAAGGAAGTGGTTAACATAAATTTGTAACTTATTTTGCCATTTGGATAGAAATAACGACAAAAATGAAATCTCAGACACCTAGACACAAAAGATTTAAATTTTAAACTGAAGCGGTAAAAATAACTTAAACTTGCATACCATTTTAGCATTTTACTCTACAAAGTATTATACATGTTATTATCAAGTGGTGATGAACAGTGTGTTTAATGATATTTTTTTTAGTGTTGTTTGAATATTATTATTTTATATATGTTAGATATAACTTTTATTTTAATTATATTTCTTTATATTAGATTAAATAATGTTGTTTTAACAAATTAGATTTGTAATTTCTCACATACTGTAATGATATGTTACCGCTACCTTATTATATCCAATCAATACCAACTGAACAATACTAAGTGTAAATTTTATTAAAAACGAAGTTGTATTTAGATTAGAGTTTTTATGGGTACCATAAACAAGTACCATGACGAACTGAACAATTCCAATTTATACCGGTATCGATATTATCGGAACCAATATACGTTTTTACGGTTTTTTATCGATGTAAAACACATATAAATATTCTTCTGGGCATATCATGATTTTATTTTTTGGATTTTCTCTTTCGATTACTATAGCGAGTGTCAGTACTCTAATGAACTGAACCACTATCGATTGAGTTTCTGCAGCGTAGTGCGGGCAAATACAATTAGTTTATTTAAAATCATACGATACACCTTCCAAGTTACAAACCATTTTCAACCGTTGGATCAAAAAAATATAACCGTTGGGAACCCTTCCCCCTTTTTAAAATCCCCTCGAAACTGTACAATCGCACAACAAACAATCGTCAAATCTTCATCCTCAAATCTCCGTACATGTCAACGATGATGCGTTCAGATCGTAAGCCACCGCTAGCGTTGAGATCTCCGATTAGGCTTCGTCCCCGCCGCTCTGCTCAGTCTGTAAACAATCTTCAAACTTCATCAGGTACTCTTCGCTATTTTTTCTCGATTTTAATCAGTTTTGGTTCGAATTTGATTGATTTTCTTGCTAGATATTTCTGAGTTTTGATTTTGTATACTGAAGTTCCGATTTTGAGTTCTGGGTTTGTTTAAATTGTAACAAGATTTGGTTTCTTTGGTGTTATAAAAGTACACCCACCAAGTGTTTGTGAAAATGTCTAGGTGAAAATTTTCTTTTTACAGGATTGTTTTTCGACAATTACTTTAATCTGTTTTGTCTTAGAGATTCTGGGTTTTTGATTCCCTAAACTAAAAGTTGGGTTTTCATCTTTTCTTTGGTATTAAAAAGTTCGTCCTCCAAGTGTTTGTGAAAATGTCTAGATGAGATTTTTTTCCTCTAGTGTTGTTACAGAAGTTTTTTCTGAGGGTTCATTTGTTTAGTAAGAATTTTTGTTGATGAAAAGTTGGTTATCTTAATTGATATATATTGAAATTAGTTGAATAATTATGGATATTTCTGGATTTGTTGTTTGTGAAAATGTCTGAGTTTGTTGATGAAAAGTTGGTTATCTTAATTCCCTGTCTTTTTATAAAAGCTTCTGCCAAGAATTCATTTATTTTGTATTCAAAAAAGTTCTTCATTGCTTCGAAAATGATGAGGAGTTGGTCATTTTCATAGGTTTTGTATTATAATTAGTTGATTATTGTTAAATTTTTCTGGATTTCTATAAACCCTTCCGGGTGTTTGTGAAAATGTCTAGGTAAACTTTATCTTTTCCTTTCTTATTTTAAAGAAGCTATGAAGAAGTTTATTTGTGTATTATGAAATAAATCTCTTAATAGCTTGACGAATGAAGAAATTGGGCGAGTTTCATTTTTTATTTGAAATTTGTTGATTTGTTACCAAATAATAATACCTAGGTGAACTTTTGTTTGGTATAAAATAAAATCTGTTCGGATTCATGAATGATGAATTGGGTTGTTTGTTTGAACTTGATTTCATCATCTCTTTCCCTAAACTGATACTCAAATTGTTTCGGTTTTACAGTTTCATTGACAAAATCCCATCAACCCAAACAATCTTCCAACTCAGAAGAACAACATGAACTCCGGCCCGAATACCAAACAATATCATGTGAACTAAAAGAATTAACAAAGCTAGTTCAAGACAATCTATGGGGATCAGCAACTAAAAACCAATCTGCAAATGCTCATGATGAGAGTCCTGTATTCAAAAGGGGAAGGCTCTATGATGAATATTCCGCAAGAAGAAACGAAAGGTTGAAAAGGAAGAGAGGCGAATCCGAGATCGAGAAGACGACTCCAGGCAAACAATATCTTGGAGTAAGAATTGAGTCAGCAAAGAGGTCAACAGAAGTCAAGAAATTTGAGAGTGGTAGAAAGATGGCAACTCCATTGATGGAGAGGGGACAGGTGGCGGCAGTAACAGCAACGGCACAGAGGTATTCGTTAAGAAGTAGTTGCAAAGAGAATAAGAAGCCACCATTGGCAATGAGCTTTGAAAGATCATCAATGGAGAAGAAGACTGCAGTGAGAAGGACTGCAAGAAAAGGGTACTGAAAATGGTTCATGATCATGGTTTGATTTTGAGTTGCAAACATTTTGGTGTGTTTCTTTGGTTTGAAAGAAACTCTTGTTAAAAGTCATATGGATTGGTTATAGGTTTGGTGATTTGGTGGATTTTATGTTTTCTTTATATACAAGAACACCAAAATAATTTGGTGGTTTGATTTCCAATTTTTTTTTATTAGTATGAATGATCAAAATACCTTGATTTTTGTTGATGGTTTTGTATGAATGCCAACCCTGCCTTGCCGAATTGTGTAAATTATTTCAGAAATTGAGCTACAGATTAGGTTTGTTTTATTTATTTTTTTTTGAACGACAAATTTGGATCACTGATGGTGGCTACTAGAGTATCTATCATTCTGCCACCAGCAAAACCACTAGGCAGTTCTCATTTTCTACCAAAACAAAAAATATGTTCGATCTTCCTTTACCCATAAGATACACAAAAAATATAAGCGATTTTGTCTGTTTATTTATTTCTTTTATTTAGATGGCAACAGTGAAACCTTTTTGGACTCACACTCCACTAAATACACATTTGTCTATCATGAGACTAAAACGCTCAACCACTTGGAGAGGGACACCTTTTCTAACTATCCCAAGTTATATGTCGAGATCAAGTACCGTTCATTCATTCACACTTCATGGTGGATTTTCTCTTATTGTGTCAGTATTGAGTAATGGGCTACAACCCAGGTATGGTGTTCTGAACGTATATGCAGCCCACATGTTGGTATGTTAACTTTAATAGTTTGTTCTAGGTTTTAGGTTTATCTTGAATAATTTTTTTTTTTTTGAATAGCTAATTTATTCACAACCAACACTAAAGTTTACAGTACAGTACATCACCTAAGGCTAGTGGGTTACTAGACCAAACTCCGAATACGATCACCACATAAACAAATACAGAATGACCAAACTTAAAAAAAAAAACAAACAAAGCAAAACTGTAGCGCTATTCCAGTAACCTATTCGCTTGCATCTCCCCGAAAATTGCATCGATGTTGACACGTTTACCCCTGAAAATGTTTTCGTTTCTTGCTTTCCATATTCCCCAACACGTTGCAAGAAAAATAGTTTGAACATAGTCTCTTTCCAGCAAGTCTTTCATGGTGAAAGCAAAAACTTGCTGAATTTTGCATCACGAGCTCACTTTCTGCCAGAGTATCGACGCCACATAACATGAAGCAAAAAGATGGTCCGCGTCCTCATCTTGTTTGCCGCATAACTTACATAATGCCGATCCTTGAAGCATACCCCGTTTCTTAGGACCAGTCATTGTCGCAAGGCGATTTTAAACCCTGCGCCACGCCCATTCAGTTTTTTTGGGACCCATTTGACCCAATCAACTGGATAAAACGGGACCGCAAACCTTGATAACAGATTCCGTGCCGATGATACCGAGAATACCCCATCCTTTGCTGGGGTCCAAAGCCAATATCAGCTTGAGAAGACAACACGAAAACCTTGCAGCAGGTCCGTAATTCGCTGCAGTTGTTCCAGTTCTGTATTCGAGACAAGTGGCAGTTGAATATTTAGTCTTTGTTACCAGGAAGTAGTTAGTTTCTTCCTGGTTATTGGTGAACTTTGGAGTTTGTAGCCTATAAATAAATGGGACTTCTTTGATTGAATAAACGAGAGTTTACTGTGTTTGTGATAACATTGTGCTTCACAAGTGGTGTCAACACCATGGGGTTGAAGAAGCTGCACGCTTTCAAGTTTCAAGCATTCCGATAATTGGAGTATGGTTATGGAGAAGTTGTTGCAATCAGAATAATTAACAGCAGTTCAAAGAGTGACATTGGAGGCTATGAGAGTCAAGGATTTAAAGGCGTAGAACTATCTGTTTTAGTCTATTGACAAACGTGCCCAATTGCAGCGGCTTGGGAGCTGCTAGAACAGAAAGAAGGAGAAAGCAACAATTAGTACTTTAGGCATGTGTTAACTATGGCGAATGAGATGAACAACTAAAAAGATGAACTCACAGATCTGAAAATAATTGAGAAGACACTTCAATCCCTAACATTATACTTCAACTTTATTGTATGCGCCAACTTGCTCCGTTTTGTGATCCCGTTCTCGCTACCTTCATCCCAAAGCCTCGTTAAGCTTCTAACATGCACCTTAAACCTGTCAAAGCTTGCAAAATACAAACCATCTTAAAGTAAAGTAGTGTATTCTAAAACTCAATTTCACCTAATTCAGTAATATTAGACACTTTAGGCATCCCCTTAAGTCCAACTAAGCTTCAAGTTTCACATATGTCCAAGAATGTGAAATGAGAAAGTAGTTGGTGTCTTGTTAGAATTAGGCATTTAGCAAAGTAAAAGTAATTATTCCTTGTTTATTAGGCTATGCGGTATGGGGTACGTCCCCATGCCGTCGAGGACCGGCACCGAAGGCAACACCGTGCCCCCCCCCCCCATCCCCATCTTGACCAGCGAGTAGAAGACGTTGGAGACGGTCCAGAAAAAGACAAAAAATGGTGGGGTCGAGACTTTTGTGAACATTTGAATAAAAAAAAAAATTTAAAAATTCAAAAAAAATTATAGGACCTGCCATTGTTGAGTAAATTGGAGCTTTTGCTTGCAGGCGGTAGGTGCAGGTAAACCCTCGGGGATGATATTAGTTTAGGCTGGGTTGGGCCTTTGGGGCTATACCTTTGGTTTTACTGGGTTGAATATTAGGTTGGGTTGGGCCTTTTATATTAGTTTTAGTTTTGTGTAATATTTGTATTATAATATTATGTATTGGTTTAATTAATCCTATATGTGTAATATATTTTTAGGATTTTTTTTAAGTTTATGTTTTTTTAGTCTATGTTTTTTTTAAGTTTATGTTTTTTTAAGTCTGTTTTTTTAAGTTTATGTAATGTTTTTTAATATTAATGAAAATATTTTGTTCATTTATTTGTTAAATGTTAAAAAAAAAATAGAAGATTAAAAAATAAAAAACATAAAAGTGGTGGGGTAGGATCATCTAGGACCATCCTCTCATTTCCACTAGTTTTGTGGGATGGACCATCCTTGAGAGGACTATGATGTAACGCCTACGTGACGGATCATCCTCCAAGGGAGGATGGGCACCATACCCTCTAGCCTTAAGTCATCTAAGTATGATTTAATTCTATTGTTTGTTAAGTCATCTAAGCATGACTTAATTCTATTGTTTGTTTATGTGGACGATATTGTTGTGGTCTAAGAAAATGTAAAAAAAAAATATATTACAATCTAAATTTCTTATTAATTTATCTCAATATCATCCCAATTAATCAATTTATCTTCTCATCTTTTTCTTGCTTATTGAGCTTGTCTGTCGAGTTGAACATTCAACCAATCTTGTTACATCCTACTAATAATTTTCAGTTTGTCTTTACAATTCTGTATTAATAAATAAAATTGTTCATTTCTTTGAGAATAAATAAGTTCACGAAGCATATATTATAAAATCAAGAACCCAACTAACAAAAATAATTAATAAGTATTTGTTTTACAAACAAAACTTGACTGAAAGACTATGAAGAATGCTAACAATAGGATGAGAAAAGTCCTCTTAACTTGTATTTTGCGTATTTAACATTTAACTTTATTCTTAATCGGAACTGAAGATATATTAACTAGAAGGCCAAGACAAAACAAAATAAATAACAGAAAAGTTGTAAGAAAAATACCTAGCTATATATTTAAATTTGTATCGATGTATATGATTTTGAATCAATTTAGCTATTGTTACATTTTAAATAAATGAGTAACATTTCAGAAATTCTGGACATTTTAACTTTACGTTCCATATTTTCTATTTTTCTACTACCTAATAAATGAATAAATAGTTGGACACGCCTCATTACCATATTTTTATCTAACCAATTTATGATAAAGAAATTATATTATAAAGTAGGAAAGAGTATCTTACTTCAGTATAATATTATTAAACTCTTTGAGACATAATAAATAATTTATTAATCCCAAAAATATTTTATTCATCATATATGTATAAACCAATCGTTACCTTATATCATTATTTTATACTAACTAATTACAAATTAAATCCGCAGAAAAATTTCTAATAACAATAAGAAAGCCAATTTATGGCATACCAATAAAATTATTTATATTTAATTTAAATAAAAATAATATTTAAAATTTACACAATTTTTTTCCACATCTATAAAAGTAATATTATTTATATACATTTTTATATGTAACGTTATTTATATACATTTTATATGTAACGTAACTTGAATTATATGAAGAATATGTGTATGTCTTATTTGCAGTATTCAACAAGTGTAACTAGTAATACACATGTTATTATGGTATCTCAATGCTACTAATTAACATGACCAGTTTTTGTGAGACCATATGTAATGGGGCTTTATAAGGGCATGAAAGATTTTGATAATGCCCTTACACCATTACTCATGGGCATTATAGGGGCATGAAGAGTGAGGGGCATTTCTATAATAATGCCCAAAGAGAAGAAAAATAATGGAAAGTAATAAATGAAATGGGCATTAACCATTACACATTTTTTTAAAGGGCATTATGATGATGATGTGGTGAAAAATGCCCCTTAGTGGGCATTAACCATTACCTATGGTCTGATAAATTCAAGTTAATCGTGTATTGCCATATGATAATAAAAAATATATCAGTTATAGAAACTTTTGTTTTTACAGATTAGATAATTATATCGTTTTTATTTAGTATAAATATACATCAATTCAATCGAGTATGATCAAGCTTACAATTTTCAGGGTCACTACAATCTCCTTGATTGTAGTAAACTGTGGTTGAACAGACAACCTACACCCTAATAAGATATGTGTCCATACCAAGGCGAATTGACATGACACTATGAGGTAATCAACATCTTCTAGTGTTGTCTCGACGTTACTACTGAAAATGAAAATTATACATAGTTTGATTGAAAGTTTTTCCATACTAGTATAGCAATATTTTGTTGGTGTGAAGATGTATAATTCTTGACAACTATACTTGTTTTTTTATTAGGTTTCTTTTTGTGGTAAGATTTTGATGGTCTTCCCTATAATAGAATGCCTGCGAGGGTAGTCACCACCCTAGTTGACACTCTTTATAAGCTATCAATGGCCATAAAAACAAATACATTGAGAAGGATGACATCAAAATCTGTTTGGAAAAAGCAACCTAAGCGAAAAAAATACAACAAATAAAATTGGCTCTAGGTATACGTCGTCACAATAGCAAAATGCTACCAACTGCTAGTCGTCACAATAGCAAAACGCTACCAACTGCTACTGTACTACCATAGAAAAACTTTCAATAAAATATGCATCAATTTTCATATGCATGATTTCGGTCTCTATAGCTGCTTAGCATGACTTTTTTTATTGCTTTTGCATCAGCAAGACAAGTTCCGTAGGCTCAGAAACACCTGATTTAAAAAAAAAAAGAAACACACACACATATATTTGTTTCAAACTTTCAGAAGAAATTATATGAGAGAAATGAGAGTGAGTAAATTGCAATTTTCATCCATGAGGTTTGACCACTTTGACAACTTTCATCCAAATGTGTGTTTTTTTGCATATGGGTCCTTGTCGTTTCAAAATCTTGTCATTTTCATCCTTGAGGTTTGGCAGTTTTTGTTATACTGTTTTTATGTCTATATTGGTGATAACTTTAGATAGTTTACTTCTGTAGGTGGGTGTTGTTTATTTGGTTGAAGCTCTTTTTAAGAATTCCTTTATTTTTTGCTTCTTTCGATTTTAGATGTTAATTGTTTTATCATCAATCACAATCCAGCCAATCCTAGGTTTCATATAATTGTATCCTCTTTTTGTTAGTGAACATGTCAATGGGTGTATAAAGGATAATTTGCATGTGAATCCTAGGGTGATTTTCTTTTTATATTTTTATTACAACATTGATATTGACACCAAAGCATAAAGGATGTGTAAAGTAGTTTTTTGGTTCAATGTTGTAAAGTTAGATATCCTTTTGTGAGTAATTTAGGGGATACAATAGTTTGCTAATGTGGGGATATTCCACGGTCCTCCCAACCGCCGAGGTGATCTCACATCGCAGATCGCCACCCAGCAAGCCTGAGTCTAGGGGTAAATCCGCTACCGTAGGGGCATTGGGAACAAGCAAGACTCGAACCCGCCACCTCCGGGTTAGAATACGGGCTGGTAGCCATTGGGCTGACACCCAATGGTTATAATTTGCTACTGTGGTGATATGATAAAATTGGTAGTAAAAGAACAATCTACTATAGTGCGGTAGTAAAACAACTTTCCTTTGTGGTTTTTTACGTAGTTACTGATTCTTTTACTTATAAATGGGTTGATTAGGTATATGTTATATCACTAAGCAGAAACGTGTTAGATGGGTTGCATTAGTTAAAAGTCGTCGAAAAGTGTATATTTTATTGTAGAAAGCGTCAGAAATTGACAGACGACAGACCAATTATGGGTGCTACTGAATACACCCCCTTAATTACTAAATACACCCCCTCCTTTCATGTACTTACGGGTGGGACCTGCACTTTTTCTCTCAGGGGGGGGGGTATAATTAGTAAGGAGGGGGTGCATTCAGATCAACCCATTATATAACCAGCATGACAAATTTATTTTTCCTAACATAACTTCTTTCATTATTGTTATTTGTAATTTAATTTCACTAAAAGACTATCTTCAATGCATCCTTAATACTCTTGTCATTAGAAGCTCTTACATGCCCTTACCATTGGACCAATGGTGCCATTTGAAGCCCTTAACAATGAAGCCCTTAATTATGGATGCATGTTTGTATTGGTTTTGGTGATAAGGTGGATCCATACTAAAAAAAATAAAAACTTTTATTTAAGAGTTGTGTGTAGTGAGTAGGTGACGAGGTGGAAATTTAGAAGAGTAAGGATATTTGTAGGGTTGGAGATGAAATAAAGGTTTTTAACGATTTGTAAGGATATGATGTGGCAGCTAAGGATGCTTAAGGGCACTTGTAGCGTTGGAGATAGTCTAATAGCTAAGAATAAACACTCTAGGCAACCAATTGTTTTGTCATATTAAACATGTAAATGTGTTTCTCTGCAGGAAATGTCTTCTTCAAAGCAAATGGAAGTGACGCAAGATTTCCAGAAGCAATCTGCACAAACGGATATGACTGTAAGATGTTGCACATACTTCCAATATAATTCATAAAAGGGTAAATTACATTTTTCGTCCTTTATGTTTGTATTGAATTGCAATAGATAGCCTTTAACATCAATAATTACAGTCACAGTCCTTTATTTGAATTGGGAGAAAGAGGGAGATAGATGGCTGAGGAAGAGACATATTGATGGTGTTTTAGGGTTTGGGAATTGAGGGAGATTATTGAATTGGGGAAGAAGATGTTCTATATATATGTCAATTTTTTGGTTTTATTTATTAATGAATATTTTAAATAAAAACATGAAATTACCAGAATACCCTTAAGTGGATAGACATAACTGAAAATTTTAACCTGGTTAGTGCTAAAGGACGAAAGGTGTAATGTGTTTTTACAAATAAAGGATTGTGACTGTAATTATTGAAGTTAAAGGTTATCCATTACAACCAGCTAGAAACATAAAGGACGAAAAGTGTAATTTACCCTAATAAATATGTTTTACAAACTGTGGTGATCAGTATCTTCTCGGATAACACAACAAATACCAAGGCAGCGAATTGACATGACACTATAAGGTGATTAGCAGCTTCTCAACTATCGGCCCATCAACGGTTTTACGAGGCCCAAAACCCGAACCAGCAGGCCCAATTTCCTGATCCTAATGTGGTCAATGCTCTCAGTCCAACCGACTTGGGGACAACCCTCTCAATGATGCAGGTTAATTATCCGAACCCTTCATGGAATATGGACACAGAGGCATCGTCTCACATCACCTCTGACTCAGGTAAAATCACTTCTCCTATGTCTCTTTCCTCTAGTACTATTCTTGTTGGCAATGGCCAAAAATTGCCGATTATAGGGACCGGTAAAAGCCTTCACACCGTCAACAATAAAACATACCAGTTAAACAATGTCCTACACCCACCCACACTCATAAAAGACCTCCTTTCTGTCCGTAAATTTACTCGTGATAATCAAGTTAGTGTCGAATTTGATCCCTTTTGTTTTTCTTTGAAGGATCTCAAGACAGGTGCTTTTCTCTCCCGCCACAATAGCGCGGACGATCTCTACCCATTTACACCGCCGTCTTATGCTTTTGTTTCTACTACTCAGCCGCCTCCATGGCACAACCGTCTTGGTCAACTTAGATAAACTATCTTAGATTTTTTATCTCATAATAATTTCATTCAATGTAATAAGACTAGTACTTCTTTTGTTTGCTCGTCTTGTCAACTTGCTAATTGTAATCGTTTGCCTTTTAATGATTCCAATTTTGTTACTTTTGCACCTTTTGATTTAATACATTGTGACTTACTGACATCTCCCGTGTTAAGCAAAACTGGTTACAAATACTATATGGTTTTAACAGACAATTTTACCCAACACGCGTGGGTTTACCCCTTAAAATTCAAATCTGATACCTTTGCCACTTTTGTCATATTTCACAAACTTGTTCACACCCAATTTAATTGTCTCATTAGAACATTTCAATGTGATTTAGGAGGTGAGTTTGACAACCCCAATTTCAAAAATTATGCCTCCCAACACGGTATGGTGTTTCGTTTTTCATGTCTCCAATCCTCTTCCCAAATGGTAAGGTGGAACGGATTATACGTCGGCTTAACAACATCATCTGTGCTCTTCTTATCCATGCTCACCTCCCACTTGTGTTTTGGGTTGAAGCTTTACACACTGCTGCTTACCTACATAATATTTTACCCACCACTAAACTTAATCACCGCACACCCGCCTTTGCCTTGTACCGACGTCACCCCACTTATGATCACCTTAGGGATTTCGGGTGTGCTTGTTACCCAAATGAGTCTGCTACTCAACCAAATAAGCTTCTCCCAAGATCAACACACTGCATCTTTCTCGGATACCCGGAAAATTTTCGTGGGTACCGATGCCTTGATCCTACATCAGGGCGCGTACACATTTCTCTTCATGTAATTTTCGACGAATCTGACTTTCCCTTTAAACACCCATCTACCGCTGACACATACACCTTCCTCGAGGATGTTCTTTCTCCTCTTCTGTTCCCTTATACAGCCATGTCCCAACACAATCACCCCACCGGCCCACTTCCTAAGCAGCCCACCTCACCCCAATCGCCAGCCCATTCCCCTCCCTCTACCACCCCGCCCTACTCTCACTCACCTACTGTCCCTATGACCGCTCCTATTCCCTAAAACTAGCATCCCATGATGACCCAGTCCAAAGCCGGGGTCATGAAGCCCAATCCCAAATTTGGTCTCACTACTTCCTCACCCGCCTCGACTATTTCACTTCTTCCTACATCCTACCAAAAGGCTTTTACCTACCCTAATTGGCAACAAGCTATGCAAAACGAATATAGTGCTTTACAGGAAAATCAGACATGGGAGTTGTTTTCCAGACCGGTTGGTTTACCTATTATACGGTGCATGTGGTTATTTCATCATAAATTTAAGGCTGATGGTTCTCTCGAGAGGTATAAGGCCCGCTTAGTGGTCAATGGAAAATCACAAACAGTAGGCATCGACTGTCATGACACTTTCAGTCTACCGGTCAAACCAGCATCCATTCGTACAGTTTTAAGCCTTGCAGTCTCTAGAAATTGGCCTATACACCAGTTGGATGTTAAGAATGCATTCCTTCATGGCAACTTGGAAGAAACTGTGTTTATGCACCAACCTCCTGGCTTTACTAATAAAGATTTCCCGGATCATGTTTGTCGATTGAAAAAGTCACTTTACGGCCTCAAACAGGCCCCTAGGGCTTGGTACACGCGGTTCTCCACTTACCTACTCTCTCATGGTTTTCGAAGCAGTGTATGTGATTTGTCACTTTTTATATTTCGCTAAGGTACTCGCATGGCTTACTTGCTTCTGTTTGTGATGATAAAATCCTTACCCTCTCCGACTCGGCTCTCTTACAGTCCATGATAGCCATGTTATCTCGTGAATTTGCCATGACAGATCTGGGCCTTCTTCATCATTTTTTGGGAATCACGGTTACACGGGACTCTAAGGGGTTGTTCTTATCTCAATCACAGTACACCCGAGATATTCTACACCGTGCTAACATGACCGACTGTAAACCTTGTGCTACTCCGTGTGACACCACCACCAAACTCAACGCAACTGATGGTGCATTAATGACCGACAGCACCCTGATATGCGCAAAATGCAACATATAAATTATATCAAATGTGGCATAAAACTAACCCTTTTTTAGTACTAATGTTGGAAAAAGTGTGTTTTTGTCTTCCTTTTGTATTTTCAGGATTAAATGAGCTCAAATTAACAAAAGAAGTAAAAAGACAGCAAAATCTAACATAAATACAAGAAAAGGAGCTAAAGTGGAATGGCCGACCCCTCAACAGCATCTCCCCAAGCAAAACCAAGAAAACAGAAGACTGAACACGCCCCGTGCTCAGCGAGCACGGGGCCGTGCCCAAGAAGCAGCAGAAAAGACAAACCTTTAGAAGCTTCTATTGCCCACCACGGGGCCGTGCCCAACGGACACGGGGGCGTGGTCAGACTCCTGCAGGCGCATTTATTGTAATTGCGAATTACAATTAATGAGGAGAGAAACAAGGATGGACACGGGGCCGTGCCCAGCCGGCACGGGGCCGTGCCCGAGCTTCTATTCAGCCTATAAATAGGAGTGCTTGGAGACATTTCAACTCATCCCTTGGCACACCACCTCTCTCACACTTCACCCACCACCCACCACCACCATAACACCATCATCCACCACCATCATCCATTGTCCATCATAGAGTGTGTGAGTCGTCTCGGGATCCAAGATTGGTCGTAAGAGTTCTTCACAAT
This sequence comes from Helianthus annuus, assembly GCF_002127325.2. Taxonomy (NCBI): domain Eukaryota; kingdom Viridiplantae; phylum Streptophyta; class Magnoliopsida; order Asterales; family Asteraceae; genus Helianthus; species Helianthus annuus. The sequence goes on along the minus strand of NC_035446.2, from coordinate 6,234,921 downwards.
CAAAGGCCATGTTTGCCTAAGTCTCTTACATCACTTGGTGAAGACAAGTGTTTAGTGTAATACTTTTTATTTTTAATCTTTTGCACTTTTTAATTGGTTTTGTATTAATGACTTTAATTACTAGTTTCTTATGTTGAAGGTGATTCTTCCTTATCGTTTGTCCGTGGTGTCTTGGCATTATTTTACTGTCTATATAAAATAAAAGATTTTCACCATTCATATCTCCACGGTCTATATGGAGGTATGTTGGCTACCTGGTCGGGGGTTAAGGGAACGGTTTGGTAAGAGTCTTGCCGTTGTTCAGCGTTTAGAGATCCTGCAAGGGACCTGGGTCAAATTTAGTAGGACCTCCTTCAATACCCAAAGGTATTGGATGGCGGGGGTCCAAACTCTTTGATCCCCTCATAAGTTAACTACTATTAAAACTTTAACCCAGCTACTTAGGACTGTATCCCTGCTGACTCAGACTACTTAGCTGAGGGTAACGTCGCCTTCAAAAGAGGGGCCTACCACATTATGCATTAATAACTTAATTAATTATCTTTCAATAATCCGACCCTTTAGGATTGTATCCTTGCTGACTCAAACTACTGGGTTGAGGGTAACGTCGCCTTCAAAAGAGGGGCCTACTACAATAACTAAGATAATCTCTTAAATAAGTGCAAAAGTGCGAAAATAATCAAAGGTTACACTAACACACGAGTCGGATCCAAGTGATTCATCTTGTCTATCTGTTTTTATTTTTATTTTTATTTTCAGCATTTTAGTTAGTTTTATTTTCTTAGTTTAGAAATCTTTTTCTAACATTTTGGTTTGATTAGACGTTGAGGATAAACCGGTACTAAAAGCTCTTGTGTCCTTGGACGACCTCGGTATCTTACCAACACTATACTACGTCCACGATGGGTGCACTTGCCCATATGTGTGTTTAGTGTTAGTAAATATCTTGTTTTATAAATTTAAAACTTGGCTAAAAAGCGTAAAAGGGCTTAAAATATATACTTAATATATATAACACCTCACACACATCAAGTTTTTGGCACCGTTGTCGGGGACACAAGGATTTTAAGAAAGTTAGGAATCAACGGCCTAATCATTTTTTTTTATTTTCTTTTTAATTTTTCTTAAATTTTTCAGTTTCTGCAGAGCTCAGCACGGGCCGTGCCTGGTCGGACACAGGCCGTGCCCAGCATTGGTACTGGCAGCTTTTATTTTCCGAGTTACAGAAGGCTGAGCACGGGGCCGTGTCGGTGCAGCACGGGGCCGTGTCCAACTTTCCAGTAACAGGGATCCGGAAAACAATCGCTGCAACTCCGACCACGGGCCGTGCTCACCGAGCACGGGGCCGTGGTGAACTTTCTGACCAGCATTTCTTTTTGTTTTTGTTGCAGGACTTGGAACCAGACGCCACCTCTACGTAGTGTATGAGCTCCAGTTCTAATAAATACATAAAAGAACCTCTAGAAGAACCCGAACGCTTTCTCAGAAAAAGACTAAAAACTAAAAACCAAGAGAAGGTTTCGGGAGACCCACTTCCAATGGCGGACCAACGTACCCTCATGGACTACCTACGCCCCACCATAGGTAATCTCGGCGCCGCTATCAATGCACCGAATGTCGAAGCCAACAACTTCGAACTTCGGCCACATTTGATACAGATGCTTCAAAACTCTGCAACCTTTCATGGGCTTGCGGACGAGGATCCCCACCTACATATCACTAATTTCTTAGAAATATGTGATACCTTTCGGATCAATGGAGCATCAAATGACGCCATCCGCCTTCGAATGTTTCCATTCTCACTAAAAGACCGAGCAAAAGCTTGGCTTAACACCCTCCCAGTTGGTTCGGTAAACACCTGGGATGAACTAGCCCAAAAATTTCTATATAAGTATTTCCCTCCCGCTAAAACGACTAAATTAATGACTGAAATTAATACATACTCGCAAGACGAGGGGGAATCCTTATATGAAACTTGGGAAAGGTTCAAGGAGCTATTACGAAAGTGTCCTTATCACGGTCTTGCGGTGTGGCAACAAGTATCCACTTTCTATAATGGATTGTTGCCACATACTAGACAAACACTTGACTCTAGCTTCGGGGGACTTTTGGGTGATCGCCGCCCGCAAGAAATATATAATCAAATTGAGGAAATTGCTCAAACCAATTTTCAATGGCACACTCCCCGAGGCAATAAATCTATTGCCCCGGGCACCCATAAGGTTGATGAAAGCACTTCTTTACAAGCCCAAATCGATGCCCTTTCTTCAAAAATTAAAAAGCTAGAAATGACAAAAACAGTCTCGGTTATGGCTTGTGAAGGGTGTGGTGGGCCACAAGAAAATTGGAGTTGTATGAAAGAAACAAATGATCAAACAGAGTCGGTAAACTACATTGATAATAGACCTAGGCCGTCGGGTCCCCCAACGGGCACCTACAACCAAGGATGGCGTAACCACCCTAACCTTGGTTGGAGAGAACCCGGCAATAGTAACCAACAAAACCTAAATCAACGAACAAACTTTCAACAACCAAGAAATGAGTCACAAAATTTTCCTCAACAACAAGGTGGACGAGAAAGGCTTGAAGATACTGTATCTCGCCTCATCTCCGACACTGAAAAGAAAAACTCGGATAGATTTCTACAATTAGAATCAAATTTTAGAAATCAACAAGCTAGTATACAAAACATCGAAAAACAAATAAATCAACTAGCTCAAAATTTCTCCAAGAGACCACAAGGCGCATTACCAAGTAATACCGAAACAAACCCAAAGGCACAAGTTCATCTCATAACACTACGGAACCGTACCGTGGGTCCTGCGGAAGGCCCATCGCCTACTGAGGAGATCGCAACACCGCCCCAACAAGAGAAAGTTTCTCCTCCATCACCAGAACCCACCAAGGCTCCCTGGTTCCGTACCCCGGTAGGTTAATCCGCCAAAAGACCAATGAGCAATTCGCAAAATTCGAAAGTCTACTAAAACAATTGCATGTCAACATTCCTTTTATTGACGTCCTAACCCAAATGCCTAAATATTCAAAATTCATGAGGGACTTCCTCACTCATAAAAGGAAAATTGAATCATTGGAATTAGTTAACTTAGGTGAAGAATGCTCCGCCCTCGTGCTCAACAAACTTCCCCAAAAGAAGATTGATCCCGGAAGCTTCACAATTCCTTGCTCGATTGGGGACTCCCCCATTCGAAATGCACTAGCTGACCTTGGGGATAGCATCAACCTCATGCCAGCATCAATGTTCAAAAGACTCGGCTTAGGCAAAACGAGTCCTACAAAGATGAGTATTCAGCTTGCTGATCGATCCGTCAAATTCCCGCAAGGTGTTGCTGAAAATCTACTAGTCAAGGTTGATAATTTCGTCTACCCGGCCGACTTTGTCATACTTGATATGGAAGAAGACACCGAAGTTCCCCTCATACTAGGAAGACCATTTCTAGCCACCGCACAAGCGGTGGTAGACATGAATGACGGAACGCTCACTTTAAAATATGGTGATAAGGAAGTGAAGTTCGGGGTTGGGAAAAGAATAGAGGACGATGACCCGGTCAACTACATGAAGGTTATTGATTCGAGTTTGGATGATGCTCTCCGACGGTGCAACATGGGATGCAAAACATCCCGCTCGGAAAGCATATAACCTCACCTTGGGTCTAGCCAAGGACCCTTATAAACGTGGCGCACCACGGAGGCATTCCGCGGAACTATCCTTAGTTTAGTTTAATTTTTAGTTTAACTTTAATTTGCAGAAATAAAACACACTCTGGATGGTGAAGGATAACAAGGGAAACGAGAAACATCGCCTCATGCACTAAAACAGAGCAATCCGACAACGATCTCCCATTACAGTAGGCTTAGCACGGGCCGTGTCCACCCAACACGGCCCCGTGCTGCACAATCTACAGCAAATCGCCCAGTTCAGGTAACTAGACACGGGGCCGTGTTCACTGGACACGCCCCCGTGCCCAGGCTTCTGTTTCTTTTCTTAAAATTTTGTCACTGGCACCTGAACACGGGGCCGTGCCCGGTCCCCACGGGGCCGTGTTCAGACTGCTAGTAACATAAAATTTTGCTTTAAACACCATTTTACACATTCAATCAACCTAAAAACTTATTTTTGGGACACATTGAGGACAATGTGTAATTTAAGTATGTAGGGGATGCTAAAACCTTGAATTTTGCAAGTCCTAATAACAAGCCTTACACAAAACTCTATTGGAACCGCTAATCACCCCAAATTTTTTTCCAAAAAAATTTATTTTTTTTACTTGTCTAAGTTTAAGTTGGGAATTCAACACTCAACAAGGTTATATTTTTACAAATTTACAACCGATAGTGTCGTGATAAAAAGAACCAACATAAGAAAATTATGAAAAGGCATGACAACCTTAGTTAAAATTTGATTATATACTTGATAACATAAAAAACCCTTTTCCCACAAAAGTAAGTTTTGAGCCTTTAACGAGCATTCAAATATATATATCTTTACACGAAATGCTCATTTTTCGTTTCTTGTGTGAATAGCCGCTTGGTTCATACGACTCTAGAATTTGCCACAACAATACATTCCCGGTCCTTTCATTCTATACCATTATTTTTCTTTTTTTTATCACCTACCCAAAATCCCCCTGGTTAACCCGTTTGAGCCTAAACCTTTTTATTTCTTAACCCAAAACAACCCTTTTTACCCACCTAAACTTTTTTTTTTAATTTTTTTAGTAACAACGTTCGATTCTCTTATGACTTTCAAAAAAAAAAATTATTTCGATGAAGCCAAACAAACAAAGTTTATCAAATCTCTTTGTTTGAACAATCCATCGAAATAAAATAAAAATATGAAAAGTAAAAAGTCTTTCAAACCGACGTTTGTTACGCCTTTCGCCCTTTTACTAACCACTAACCCAACTACCCACCTTTAGCCCAAGCCAAAAACCCATAAAGTCCTCTTGATATTTACAAAGTTATATAGTTAAAAAGGAGGAGGATTGATTGCTTGGCAAGCTTATGGTAGAAGTGAGTTCCATGCCGCTCTCGAGTGATTCACTAAAAATACACCTTCGGCCGAGTATTGAGTGATCTCCCGTGAGGTATGTGAACTTGTATATAAATAAGATTTTAAAAAGGTACGTTATGCCCAAATAAGTAATTTATCTTAAGTACTGTTCTTAATAAATCATGTCGAATAGGACTGTAAATAAATAAAAATAAAACCTAAACGATCTTGGAAAATCCCGACACTCTATGACAAGTCCAAAAAAAAAACCTTCTCTTCTACCCATTCCATTTGGGAGTGAATAAAGCCACATTATAAAGAGTTTTGCTTGAGGACAAGCAAAGATTCAAGTGTGGGGGTATTTGATATACGCAAAATGCAACATATAAATTATATCAAATGTGGCATAAAAATAACCCTTTTTTAGTACTAATGTTGGAAAAAGTGTGTTTTTGTCTTTCTTTTGTATTTTCAGGATTAAATGAGCTCAAATTAACAAAAGAAGTAAAAAGACAGCAAAATCTAACATAAATACAAGAAAAGGAGCTAAAGTGGAATGCCCGACCCCTCAACAGCATCTCCCTAAGCAAAACCAAGAAAACAGAAGACTGAACACGCCCCGTGCTCAGCGAGCACGGGGCCGTGCCCAAGAAGCAGCAGAAAAGACAAACCTTTAGAAGCTTCTATTGCCCACCACGGGGCCGTGCCCAACGGACACGGGGGTGTGGTTAGACTCCTGCAGGCGCATTTATTGTAATTGCGAATTACAATTAATGAGGAGAGAGACAAGGATGGACACGGGGCCGTGCCCGAGCTTCTGTTCAGCCTATAAATAGGAGTGCTTGGAGACATGTCAACTCATCCCTTGGCACACCACCTCTCTCACACTTCACCCACCACCCACCACCACCATAACACCATCATCCACCACCGTCATCCATTGTCCATCATAGAGTGTGTGAGTCGTCTCGGGATCCAAGATTGATCAAAAGAGTTGTTGACAATCACAGGCCATGTTTGCCTAAGTCTCTTACATCACTTGGTGAAGACAAGTGTTTAGTGTAATACTTTTTATTTTTAATCTTTTGCACTTTTTAATTGGTTTTGTATTAATGACATTAATTACTAGTTTCTTATGTTGAAGGTGATTCTTCCTTATCGTTTGTCCATGGTGTCTTGGCATTATTTTACTGTCTATATAAAATAAAAGATTTTCACCATTCATATCTCCACGGTCTATATGGAGGTATGTTGGCTACCTGGTCGGGGGTTAAGGGAACGGTTTGGTAAGAGTCTTGCCGTTGTTCAGCGTTTAGAGATCCTGCAAGGGTCCTGGGTCAAATTTAGTAGGACCTCCTTCAATATCCAAAGGTATTGGATGGCGGGGGTCCAAACTCTTTGATCCCCTCATAAGTTAACTACTATTAATCTTTAACCCAACTACTTAGGACTGTATCCCTGCTGACTCAGACTACTTAGCTGAGGGTAACGTCGCCTTCAAAAGAGGGGCCTACCACATTATGCATTAATAACTTAATTAATTATCTTTCAATAATCCGACCCTTTAGGATTGTATCCTTGCTGACTCAAACTACTGGGTTGAGGGTAACGTCGCCTTCAAAAGAGGGGCCTACTACAATAACTAAGATAATCTCTTAAATAAGTGCAAAAGTGCGAAAATAATCAAAGGTTACACTAACACACGAGTCGGATCCAAGTGATTCATCTTGTCTATCTGTTTTTATTTTTATTTTTATTTTCAGCATTTTAGTTAGTTTTATTTTCTTAGTTTAAAAATCTTTTTCTAACATTTTGGTTTGATTAGACGTTGAGGATAAACCAGTACTAAAAGCTCTTGTGTCCTTGGACGACCTCGGTATCTTACCAACACTGTACTACGTCCACGATGGGTGCACTTGCCCATATGTGTGTTTAGTGTTAGTAAATATCGTGTTTTATAAATTGAAAACTTGGCTAAAAAGTGTAAAAGGGCTTAAAATATATACTTAATATATATAACACCTCACACACATCACACCCTGTACCGTAGTCTTGCAGGAGCGCTTCAGTACCTCACTTTCACCAGAGCGGATATTACTTATGCCGTTCAGCAGGTTTGTTTGTTTATGCATGCCCCACGGGAACCTCACTTTGCCTTTCTCAAGCGTATCCTGCATTATCTTCAGGGCACCATCGACTTTGGCCTACATTTATCTGCTTCGTCACCTATAACACTCACAACTTATTCAGACGCTGATTGGAGTGGGTGCCCTGATTCTCGCCATTCCATGTCAGGTTACTGTGTTTTCTTGGGAAATAATTTGGTATCCTGGTCATCTAAACGTCAGCCTACTATTTTTTGCTCCAGCATAGAGGCTGAATACCGTGGGGTTGCAAACGCAGTCGCTGAAGCTAGTTGGCTTCGTAACTTATTGCTGGAGCTTCAGGTTCCCATCCTCAAAGCCACTATTGTCTATTACGGTAATATATCTGTGGTTTATTTATTGGAGAATCCTGTGCAACATCAGCGCACAAAGCATGTGGAATTAGACATCCATTTCGTCCGTAAAAAGGTTCAGCTCGGTCACGTCAAAGTTCTTTATGTCCCTTCCTCGTCACATTATGCAGACATTTTCACTAAAGGTTTGCCTCGGGTGCTGTTTGAAGAGTTTCGGTCCAGTTTGAGTGTTCATTCCTATCACGCTGCTATTAGACGATATATATTTAGAATATATTGATTGGTTTATATTAGGAGATAATCATGTAATTATTGTATCATATATATGTTTCCAAATAGTTGTAAGATCTCTCCCCATTTAAAGGGTATTGTTCAATGGAAGGGGACACGAACATCATTCGATAACCACAATCATCTTTAAAGACTTCCTGAGCTGGGCTTAAGGCATTGAAGAATATATATGATAGGCTTTTAGGGTATCTATATAAAGACTTGTGTTGATGCAGTTGTGGCTTAGCATCCAGTATCTTCGTTTAATTATTATTCAGATATTTTCATGTTGTTCTCTCATAGTTCTCTTTTGCGAATTTCTAGGGTTTAATTGTAAGACTTTGATTTATCTTGAATCAAAGTTTAGTGAGTGTGAGATTATCTAGTTGATAGTCTCAGTTGTGAGGATTGACAGGTTCTTGTCTAGATCTGGATGTTGTATTAGTTGAAATCTGTTAAGGGTAATAAATCAAAGTTTGGGTATAGTCTTGCTCATATCTGCTCTTGATCCATGTATTTTGACAACAAACCACAAGCTTTTTGGACAGCTAGTTTGACTCTTCAAATGTTGACCTCTCTTGAACCGGCTATATATATTCGATTTGGTTATAGACTGGAGTTTTCAAAAAAACGATACATGGTCAGGATATTTTTAAAAAATTGGTTCTTGGTTTGCCAGCCCCGTTTATTTAGTTGGGTTTTTCTTATTAAATTTGAAAGAATGTCTTTTTGTATCAAGGAAGTTTTAATTTAGGTTTATCTACAATGCTTTCTATGTGACTTGACCCAATTCAATAAATATATGTATGTTAATTATAAAGGGAGTTAATAAGTGCATGTATGTCTAAATATTTGATTGATATCAACATGCATGTCTTGCATAATGAACCAAAGGTGGCATTTCTTCCCATCTTTTGAAAATTTAGTATGTTATAATATGATTAAGAAGTATAGAACTACTGTGTTAGCTAGCTAGCCTTTTATAAAAAATAATAATGCTTTTTTTGTATTTCTATCTAAAGTGAAGTTTTCAACCGGACGGACATATAATGTATGTTTTCTATTAAAAAGGGAATGAGAAGAAAATGAATAAATTGATAATCACCGGATTGCACTACAGAAATTCGAATATATTTCTAATATGCCATATGCGTACAACATCTTACAGTTACCGGAGTATCAAGAAAAGAAACGATTAAGAGTTAGTTATCAGTCTTGTGATGTATGAAACAGATCATAAAGATTCTAATATGCATACCTACACCATGTAAACAGTTACTCGAGTATCAAGAAACCGTTAAGAGTTAGTTATGAGTCTTCTGTTAGTTCTATATGTTCTACAAGTGTGAAAAAGATCACTATTAAACTCTCCCTCTCTTAATCTCTCTATCTCTAATAATTTCTTCCATGGATTCTCCACCTACACCTACCACTCCCATAACACTATGCATTAGATATGGTTTCTCACGTGTGCCTTCACGATGGTATACCTTGATGTACGGAATGATCTTACAGGCTACTTTTGATTTCACAACTTCATTTTACCTAATGTCCCCCACTCTCCACTCCCATAAGAACATGTCTGACCGTTACCCCTGTCTTTTCTGAAGGGTGTGTTTGCAAAGCAAACTTTAGCGTCAGTCTTGTTTTGTTTGATCGTTGAAGCAAAACACTACACCCCCCAATCTGCTCTTGGGAGATTCAGGCTTAAGATCAAGGTTGTATTAGCGGCTGTTGTGGTGTTCACGTACTACTTGTTCATTTGGTTCGATCTAACACATTTACGTCTAATAAAAAGTTGTACAGCGTGCACGATGCTCGGGTATACGTCTAAACAACACGTGTACTCCTTTTTGCTTTCACACTCATCAATACGGCTAATATGATGCTCGGGAATATCAAAGGTCTAGTGATGGCGTTGCTCCAGGTATGCAATGATGATTCTATGACTAGTTTCATACGGAAGACGGTTTTTGTGTTTCTTGATCCCAGAATTCAATAAATTCTTTCCGCTAACTTATGCATATATTTTTTTGAACTTGTAGTCGTTTTTCGAACTTAGTGGTGCCATCTTTGGAGAGGTGAACAAGGGGTTCTTCAAAGGAAAGGTTGAAGGGTTTGTTTCTTTTCCACGGAATCGCCCTAGTGGTGGCATCAGCTGTGCGTATCTTCTTTCTTAAACTCAAAACTGCTAGAAACAACGAACGGACGGCTGATGTTTTTATAAGTTCCATGTACGCTTGGTCTGGCTTTCTCGCTGCAGTGATCGTTTTTTTGTTGGCATTGGTTGACAACCAGTATCACTTTTACATCAAAGTAAGTGGTATGTGGTTATGACAGATGGCATACTCCTTGTTTCCATCACATTTCCAATACTATTGTATGCTTGGTTTGAGGGTTACCATGCTACCCCAGCTACGATCGCTGATCGTGACGCTAGTCTTCCTGCCACCCGTGTCGCTACTGCTGAAGCCACCGCTCACGCTGTTGGCCAGCATATGGGCCTGCTTGGATATGTAATTGGCTTATGGGAGGTGTTAAAGGCACCACGTTTTTGGGCGTTAATTAGGCCAAGCATCCTCGTAATAGCCTCAAAGAGCTCGATGAGCAATAACTTGTATGGGTTGGGCCACACGTATGAGTTTAAAGACATGGATATCAAGGACTTGATCTCCTTTGCAAGCGTGTGCTCGTTTCAATTGTGTATCCTTGTCGGTTCGTTGAGAGATTTCATTTTAAGGGCCTTTGTATTGGGCTGACCATGGCTCATGGCTCTTTGTTCTATTATAATGTTTTCCGGGCATGTTTTAGGCTTCGCGGGACATTTTACGTTAGCGGTTTGTCATAGAGTAACTTTCCTACTCTAGTGCGGCACTTAGAATGATTCTAAGTTAAGCCTTTCGATTGAGTTTGGTTATGTATGGCAGCGGAAGTCTTTGTGTGTGAACACAAGAACGGTTTTGTAGTTCAATACTACAACAAAGATGGGTTTTGTATTACTTGAACAAAGTTTACAAGTAAAGAGTTCACAAGAAGGTTATGAATGAGTTATGAGATGCCTAGCACTCCTATTTATACTACTTGGGAGCTGATCTAGATGGTTCCATCTCTAGCTCATTCACATACAAAAAATCTACATAACAATATCTAGATAATTGTATATAAATATCAAGATATTTTGCTGAAATTCTAGAGAGTTCTATGGCAGATTTTAAGGGCTGTTTTGACCAGCCATTTCTAGATCCTTCTTGGCTGCATTGTTTTCCTTATAGTGGCCTCATGTTGCTGGAACAATACGGGATCTTCTGGATCCTTCCGGGCGGCTCTAGACGCGACTAGATGGCCCCAGAAAGTTCTAGAAAGCTGAAATTTTGTGCTGAATTTTGGCATGTCGTGATATTCTCCCCCACCTAAATTCGCAACGCCCTCGTTGCGATTCCGTGTTATGACTTGTTGTGATGAATGTGTGGTTGATCTTGTCTTTAAACCAACCTCCATTTGTATTGATGTTATTGACATACCTTTATGGCGAGTGTCGTCTCTGTCTTCATTGTGTGAACTTGGTTTCCATCTATGATGCAAAATTTGTTTGTAAACGCAACGAGAAAGGCCTATTCCTTCTCGAAGAAATCCTAGCCAAGCACAAAGTTATGGTCTTTCATTGGCACCACGGAAGGTTGATCTTGCCTTTCCATTTTCCGATTGTGGTTTTGACGCCGTAGGCCATCCCTAGTGGTGGTTGGGTGGGTCCATTCATGGTCTTCATCATTGCATCTTGTTTTGTTACTTGAACGCCGAGTCTTATTGCTTCATCTATTGAGACGAAGTTATGGCTTGCTACTGTGTCAACTAGTGCCTTAATGGGTCTCCCGTTTACTATCATGTTGACAAGTTAAAGTCCTTCTTCTGACTTCTTTTCTGGTTTTGCGGTTGTGGATCTTTTCTTTCCCTTGTTTGGCAGCTTTTTGATGCTATGTTTTTCCCGTGTTTTAGGAGTTTCTTGCGTATTTAAAGTATTGAGATGCCTTACTTACATGGACCCCGAACATGCTTCTGGTTGTGCCTTGTTGGTGTCGTTCATTTTTGCTTCTAACTCAGCAAAGTTTTAGTCAAGGTTTTGGATCTTGTCGTCTACCTCACTCCGCAGCCTTGCGATTTCCTCCTGGATCACGGCTTGCATCTCGACGCGTATGACATCGATAGCAGTTTTGAAGTCTTCCTTGAGTCCTCTTAACTCACCTAGCAATGTTCCCAAAGCATCTAACTTTTCCAAGGAACGATTGACCAGAATTCAAAGTTGTGTGGCTGAAGCTTCGACATTAGTCTTCATTTTGTCTAAGGATCCAGACAAAAGGATCCAGACAAATCCATAGACGTGCCATCAAGTTCTTGCTGATTCTGGTTATGACTGGGTGTCTCTTCTTTGTTAGAGACGATTTTCTTGCTCGTAGCTCCTTTCTTGCTTTTCTTGTTTGCCATCCCAGTGAACCGACATGGCTCTGATACCACTTGTCATGGAGTAACTTTCCTACTCTTGTGCAGCACTTAGAATGATTCTAAGTTAACCCTTTCGATTGGGTTTGGTTATGTATGGCAGCGGAAGTCTTTGTGTGTGTGAACACAAGAATGGTTTTGTAGTGCATACTACAACAAAGATGGGTTTTGTATTACTTGAACAAAGTTTACAAGTAAAGAGTTCACAAGAAGTTGGGTTATGAATGAGTTATGAGGGGTGAGTGCAAATGATGCCTAGCACTCCTATTTATACTACTTATGAGGTGATCTAGATGGTTCCATCTCTAGATCATTTCTTTACAAAAATCTACATAACAATATCTAGATAATTCTACATAAATATCAAGATATTTTGTTGGTGCATATGTCTGTCGACTTCGTCTTGTATCGAGTCATGTGTCTAGATTGGACAGAATGGAGCTCGGTAGGCTAGATAATAGAGTTTAAGAGGTATTTGACCATTTCGCACGAACTGGAAAGAGCCATTTCGTACGAAATGAGCATTGTCCATTTCGCACGAAATGGTTCATGTCCATTCCATGCGAAATGGCACATCCTACAAATACCTGAGCTTGTGTTTGATTTGTAACAGTTGCTGATTCCAGAGCCGAAGTGCTGCTGAAGTGTCATTTGATCTGTAACGCTTTCAAATCAATAATCAAGATAGTTAAAGTGAATATGTGTGTGAATCAAGCTGTAATTAAGTCCGAATCAATGAATTCCGCCTTTGGTTTGGATTAGAACTCTTCTGATAGACTCGTATAGGTCGAATCTCGATCCTACAAGTGGTATCAGAGCTCAGGAGAGTTCTTACCAGTCCAGCTTGTTTTTCACCGAAATTTCTGACTTCTAATCATTCTTCTTTACATTTTTCAAAATTAACGGAGTTTTTACGGTTAAAATGGACTGATTTTCACATATAATGTGCAAAACATAGTATTAATCAATCCTTGAAAGAATTAGTCCTAAAATCGACCTAAAACGTGATCAATTTTGTGAAAAACATACTGATTGTGTGACATCAGCATCATTTCGCACATATTGGTCCTCCAGTTCGCTTAAAAAGTGCCAATTCGCTTGAAAGGAACCTCCATTTCGCACGAAATGGTCATTTAGACTTCCATTTCGCTTGAAATCGTCCCAGGTCGCACCAAAAGGTCCAATTCGCTTGAAATTGACTTCCAATTCGCATGAAATGATCACGGAATGAACCACCTCGCTTGAAATGGGTTTCCAGTTCGCATCAAAGTATCAGTTCATTTGAAAGTACTTTTAATTCGCACGAATTGACCCCTACATCATCCAATTCGCTTGAAAGTTCACACGGTTTGATCTATCCATTTCGCACGAGGTCTACTTCGCAAGAAATTGTCGATTTCGCATTAAAGTCCAGTTCGTTTGAATCGTCAATCCGCTAGAACTTTGTGAATTTGTGAAACTGTTTTACTGAAACATGGAAGAAGAGTTTTACAACGCGTTTGCTACTACTCCAGCTGCTCTAGTTACAGCTGCCGAAACTATTGAAATCTAAAATGAAACGGGAACCTTCCAAAAGCCTACGAAGCTTATGTACATTGAGGATTTTAAAAGATGGCAGAATCGGTTTGAAAACTGAGTGCAAGCTTATAAGTTGATGCATGGGTTTCGTTAGATAAAGATTACGTTAAACCAAAAGATGAACGTGGAAATGAAAAATCTTTAAGTGATTATTCAGTGGATGAGAAATTAAAATACACCAGTGAAAAAATGATGATTAGTATTCTCCAACAAGCAGTAAAAGAAGATATTTTTTGTTTTGCTTCAACATGAGGAAACTGCTAGATCAATTTGGTTAGCGTTGATTAACAAGTTTAAGGGAAGTGCTGATATGATAAAAAAAATAAACGTGCATTACTAAAGAAATCATTTGATATGTTTACAGCTTTTGAAGATGAGACGACTAAGAAGACTATCGATATATATTGTCATCTTGTTCAGGAAATGAGAAGATTGGAAATCAAGAAAGAAGACGATGAATGGGTTGATAAGCTAGCTGATGCACTACCACAGAATAAATGGGGAACATATTTGTTGATTTTAAAACATATGAGAAAATCTGAAAGTATGAATTTGAGTAAGTTCATTCAGAAGCTTGAAGAACATGAATTGGATATTCAGAAAACTGCTATCATTAATAATCCAAGTGCTCAGCAAGATGTTAGTCTATACTATAGAGGAAGTAAATTTGAGATTACTCCGAGCCCGAAGATTAAGACTGCTTTCAGTGCTGATAGTACTTCCAGAACAAATGTTAGCACTACAACTCAGAGTGGTGGATATTCTTCGTCTTATTCAAGTTTTGATCCGAATTTCTCAACACCAAGTTCTCAACGACATAATTCAACAAATCTGCAATGCAATATTACATTGAATATTCAAAATAGTCAAAATCTCTCTCCAGAAATGGCTAAGCAAGACATGGCATCGCTTGTTACTATGTTAGAGTCTTATGAAAGCTTAGTTTCTGGAAGAATCGGAAATCCGATACTCACCAAAGAGGATTATGATCAAATTGATTCTGAGGAACTTGAGTTGATGGACATCAAGTGGTGTTTAGCTAGTGTTTTGAGAAGAGCAGAAAAATTCAAACAAATCACCGGAAGAGATGATCTTCTTGATGCTGCTACATCTCAGCTAGGTTTTGATAAATCAAATGTTACTTGTTTTCGTTGCCGAGAAAAGGGGTATTTTAAACGTGAGTGCACAAACAGAGAAGCAACCGGAAGACAAGATCCATTTGGAAACAACGATTATCATCGAAAAGCAATTTATCATCAGATTGCTCAACAACCATCATCATCCCGTGTTATTGAAGATGGAAAGAAGAAAGCTTATCTAGTTAATCAAGATGATGAAAAATTGGCAGAGGGTTTTAGCTGGGACAAATACATTCCAGCTGATTCAGAAAAATCAGCCTTTGTTGCTCAAATCTTGGAAGAAGAATTAGTCAAATCTAAGCCAAAAAGAAAGATGATTTTCAAATCATCAGAAAGTGATGAAGA
Organism: Helianthus annuus; assembly: GCF_002127325.2. Lineage (NCBI taxonomy): Eukaryota > Viridiplantae > Streptophyta > Magnoliopsida > Asterales > Asteraceae > Helianthus > Helianthus annuus. The sequence continues at coordinate 6,219,626 of NC_035446.2, read as the reverse complement.
TACTGATGATGAGGAAGAGTATATTAATACAGCTAGAAAAAATTTGGACTCATTTAGTTTTAATTTGTTTTTTGCAGATAAAATCGAGATGTTGAAACAGAAAAGGGCTGCTCGACTGAAGAGAGAATTGGAAGAATTTGAAGGAAGAAGGATTGCAGAAGAAAAGGCAAAAATGGAAGCTGAGAAAGCAAAGGTTGAAGAAAAATCAACAGAGAAATCTGAAGTTGAAGAGAGCGAAATAAAAATAGAATTTGATGAAGAACCGATGACTGAGAATGTGATTGAGAAGGTGGTGGAGAAAATAGTCGAAGTTGAAAAAATCGTTGAAGTTGAAAAGATTGTCGAAGTTGAAAAGATTATTGAGGTCATAAAACCTTGTCTGAAATGTTTGGAACCATGCAAACATTGTGAAGAAAAGGACAAGAAGTATAGTGAGCTAGACGAGTTAAAAGAAAAATTGTTGTTTGATGTGAAGTATGTAAAAGAATCATATGATGTGCTGAACAGAACGGTTGATAGTTTGAACAAAACAAACCTAGAAATAGGAACTGCTTCGACAATGATGAGTTCAACATTAATGACTAATCAGAAGGTTATAAATAGCTATATTGAAGAGTGTGCAAAGCTAAAGCAGGATTTGGAGACTGAAAAGATTGAAAATGAAAGAATCAGACGATTGCTGCTGAGTTATTCAACTTGTGATTATTTGATTGATCGAGTTTATCCTACTGTTGCAGGTCTTGAAGCCTTTCAAGATAAAAAATCGGAAGTTATGGATACTGGTAAGAAACAAGGTGTCAAGTATAACAAGTGTCCGCCTCCGATCTGGGAAAGTTATTCTCCCAGAAAACCAAATGAGGAACGATTAAAAAAGGCAGTCAATATAAAGTTAAAGTCTGAAACTACTGATGAGTTACCAGACAACATTGACGTCACATTCACAACGTCTGACACTGATCATGAGTCTGAGTTATTAAAGAAAGTGGTCGATCAGGTGTTGGATATGGATGAAGAGTCAAAGTCAGAGTCTAAATCTGAAAGTTCGAGTTCTTCAGACAAGAGTCCGAGTTCACCGGTTAAAAGGGTTTACAATAAAGAATTTCTGATGTCGAAAAATAATTTGAATGATGAAACATTCAAAGTAGCATATACTTTGAATGATTCTGACAAATTATTTTTTGATGAGGAATTTCCAATAAGAATTGTTAAAATTGAACAGATCAAACAGGTTTTCAAATTAACAGAAATTAATATTTCTGAAATAAAAGATGTAAATCTTAATGAAAAACCTAAAAATTACACTTCAAAGGTTCAACAAAGATTGAACAAGAAAACAGGTTACAGTTTTGGTTCAGGTTTTCAACAGAAACCGAACCATAACAGTAATTTCAAAAAGAAAGGTTTAGGTTTTATTCCTCCAGAAAATTATAAAAATGAGAAAATTTATAAACCAAAAACTAAATTTGTTTCAGGTACAAGTTCAGAGGAAGAGAAGGAGAAACTGTTCAGGAAACAATCAAATCAAGAGTTTCTCGCAAAAAAGAAAAAGAATGTTTTGAAAAAATCTGCACCAAGAGTTGACAGAAGAACTTGTTTCAAATACCAAGAAGTTGGACACATTGCTTGGAATTGCCCCAAGTCCACTTATGCAAAACAGGGAGTTACTTCTAACTCAGATTTGAAAAAGAAATGTGTTGATAAAACAGAACAACCAGTAGAAAAGTTTAAAGAGTTCAAAAATTCGACTTTTGAAGTTGGTGAAAGTTCGAAACATTTTTACAAAAGAAGAGTCGATTTGAACAAACAAAAATGGGTTGTTAAATCTGAAACTAGTTCTGACAATGAATCTGACTCGTCAAAGTCAGAGGAGTCATTTGTTGTGAAAAATGATGAGAATTCCATTCCAGAAATGAACGATGAAAACTTTTCGCCATTGTCAAAAGAAAACTTGAAGTTAAAAGTTGGAAAGATTGACATTTCAGATCAATTCTTTGCTGGTGAGAAAGAATTTGATGCTGAAAAAGCTTTTAATGGTAAAGTGAAACATATCTCTGGCAAAATGGTTGACGGGAAGGTGAAAGGAGTAAAAGAGTTTTATAAGTCAAAAATATGGTGGATTGAAGATGATTCACAATCACCCAAGACTAGTCAGGCTTGGGTGACAGCATTCTCTACTTAAAATCCTGACTTGCCAGAACTCCCAGTTGGTAATTGGGGAGTAGGAATCGGCATCTTTCTTGAGAAATTGGCAAATTGTCATATTTCGATTTACAAGTGGTTTTTGTTGATAAGAACTTATAAGTGATTAAATCAAGGTCATTAAGTTGAACTTGAGTCAACTTTCTTGCAAGTGGTTTAAAAAACATTGTGATGAATTTAAACCCTGATCTTACAAGTGGTTTCAACAAAACCTATTTTCCGGAAAAAACCATTTTGATTAAAACAAACTTAAGTGTTTTGAAATCATAATGGGAAAATAGTTTGTTGACAGGGGAAGTTCTGATTGTTTATGCCAAGTGGATGAAGAATTGAAGCTTGAAAATCAGTTGTCACTTTATTACAGTTTATTGCAGTGTATTTTCAAATTTTCCTTGAAAATCAAAAATTGAAACATATTTTTGATTTTAAGGGGAGTAAAAATTTTTAGAAATTTCAAAAATTTGAAAATACAAAAACATTAGAAAATTTGAAAAAGCACAAAACTCATTTTTGATTTGAAAAATATTGAAAAATGACAAAAACATGAGAAAATGAAAAAAGAGTTTTGTTGTGAAAAAGAGGAAATGATAGTACATCAGTGGACTATCACAGCACGCTAAAGATTTGGAAAGTTAAATGTGTTAAACGATATCACGGATGATATGCCAGTAGGTTTTTATACATTCAGTAGATTGTTTTCGAGATATAAACTTAAATTTCAAATACTTACTTATTTCGTGGGGAACATCTCTCGGATATATAGGTAACCCCTGAAATCTTGTTTGAAAGGTTTTCTATTTCTGACATACTAGGTCTTTGTGCATGATGATATCTGTGGTATTATACCAGGACTTCTGATTTTGCGGAAGCAATAGCCTAGTCCTCGTATAATGCTCTGCACTGCTTTAATCATAAAGCTCACCCTCAGCATAAAAAATGATGAAACATTGAAAAATGCTAATCATGTGTTGTTGAAAAAAAGATCCCCAAACGGGACACACCTAAAGACGAGCCATCATCTCTCTGATTGAACAGAAGTTCTAACCTGAGCTCTCATGGTCTCGCATTACCTGTTTACAGATATCATTAGTGTACATTCACCTGTAAGACTAGGAGTCTGGATACGAGAGTATATTCTGAGATGGTACACGCGAATAAGTTTAAGTCCATTAAAATGCTAATATCATATCTCGAAATAATTGAACTTTGTGTGAAAATTTAAGGGGATCAATATACTGACAATCGAAGTGAATTGTTTAGAACTTAAAACGTTCAAAGCTTAACGGTGTTTGTGATTTGTTTCATAAATTGATATGATCCTCTTACACAAACTCACAAAAATATTGTCTGTACATATTTGTTTACTGTTTTTCATTAAAAAAAATTCCAAAAAGGTTTTCAGTGTGTTTTAGTATAAAATTTTGAAAAATCAAAAAGATTTTATTTCAATCTTATTTTCGACAACTGATGATTAGAAAGCTGATTTTCGAAATTCCGAATGCTAAACATGATTAACAATAGGTTTGGGAGAGTCTGTTTGAAATGAGAAGAGATTTTGAAATGATTAAATGACCAAATTTAAATGTTTCACATACAAGTGGTCAACAAATTCTAAATTTGTTAAATCTTAATAATTGTGAATCTCACTTTTGGGTAGAGATTTGTGCAGGTTGCAGAGAGCCAGTATATGTTTCTGAGACTGTGAATGCTACAAAACGAGGCCCCCGTGTCTAAGCCTGAGCAGAGTTTGAAGCCAGGTTTCGATTCTAGATCGAGTGCTATGTCAGATTGCGATCCCGAAACAATTTAAGGGGGAGTCTACTAGCAAAGGGGAGTCTGAAGACAGTAGATCCAGTTTCAGATCCTATCGTACGAATCCAGCTGCTAATGCTGAAGAATTTAAAGAATCAAGAGATCTGATCAAGAGAATATGAAGAGTTAGATTGGGATTCTGAGTGAGAGAAAGAAGAGATTGAAGTTTATCAGATCAACATCCAAGGGAGAGATTAGCTGATGCTGCTGATAAAGAGAAGAGAGAAGATTGAAGGATGCTTACAGTGTCAGAAACTTTGGAAAGAGCATGAAGACTGATCAAGACTGAAGACTCGACACCGAAGACTTCGTCAACATCCAAGGGGGAGTCTGTTGGTGCATATGTCTGTCGACTTCATCTTGTGTCGAGTCATGTGTCTAGATTGGATAGAATGGAGCTCGGTAGGCTAGATAATAGAGTTTAAGAGGTATTGGACCATTTCGCACGAACTGAAAAGAGCCATTTCGTACGAAATGAGCATTGTCCATTTCGCACGAAATGGATCATGTCCATTCCATGCGAAATGGCACCTCCTATAAATACCTGAGCTTGTGTTTCATTTATAACAGTTGCTGATTCCAGAGCCGAAGTGCTGCTGAAGTGTCATTTGATCTGTAACGCTTTCAAATCAATAATCAAGAAAGTTAAAGTGAATTTGTGTGTGAATCAAGCTGTAATCAAGTCCGAATCACTGAATTCCGCCTTTGGTTTGGATTAGAACTCTTCTGATAGACTCATATAGGTCAAATCTCGATCCTACATATTTTGCTAAAATGCTAGAGAGTTCTATGGCAGATTATTTTTAGGGTTGTTTAGACCAGCCATTTCTATATCCTTCTCAGATGCATTGTTGTGCTTATAGTGCCCTCATGTTGCTGGAACAATAGGGGCTATTCCGGATATTTCTGGGCAGCTCTAGACGCAACTAGATGGCCCCAGAAAGTTCTAGAAAGCTGAATATTTGTGCTGAATTTTGGTGGGTCGTGATAGGTTGCTATGGTTAGGGCGGGGAATAGAGGGTTGACGAGTTTGATGCCCACTATAGTCGGGGAACTATTTAGCTTGAAGTATATGAGCATAGTTTTACCACTCGTGGAGCTTGATACTGGGGGAGGCACTCTTCTGTGTACCCACGCAATGTTGGATTGGTTTCAAACTGCCTCGGAGGTACGTATTCATAGTCTACGCAGACCTTACCTTTGTGGGGTTTTGCCGCTTCTTAGTTCTATATTGTATCATCCAAACTGTCGTCTACAATCCAATGCGAGAGGTCCCACAGCAAGAGCCGCAACGGCCACAGCAAGAGCCACAGCCGCAGGCGCAACCCTAACCAAATCAGGACCATGATGGAGCGGTGATAAGGTCTTCTAGATATGATTGTTGTGTTGTTTGTAAGATCTTTTAGATGTTAGGTTTCTGTCGTCTCTGTGAGTTTTTACAAATAGTGTTAACTAGATGGTTGTGGTATTGTCGTGTGTCTCGACGTATCTTGTAATGTTGTTTGGTTTTATATCTAGATGGTAGTGGTATTGCATTCACTACTAGAAAACTAGGTACTTGTTTTAGCTATTTTCTTCTTTTTAACCTGCCATAATGTAAACTAAATTTTACATATCCACAGATACATCCAAATCATATAAAACATCCCAAATTTACTAAACCCAAAATTTTCGACAATATAAATTCCCATAATTGTACAATCTTCCAAGATAAAAAAAATATCTAACTAATTAGCCAAAACCACTAACGATGATGACAAACTAGGGTTCCTGCGGTTTCTGCCTAGGTTGCCTCGCTCGGCTCAGGCTGCTTCAGGGTCATAGGTTTGAGAGGCTTTGTAGGTTATAGCGGTCACAACATCACCTATTAGAGGCTGTGTGGCTGCTTGTTCTCGTAAACACGTTGCTGCTATTGGTGCAAGAGTTTGGTAATGCCCTTTTATTGACAGTGAGCATAACAACGAATGTTATATGGACGCGTGAGGAAAAGAACTAACCGCTCGGGTTCATTAAGGGTTGGTCAAATTGCAAGTAAGAGTCACCCCTATTTACTCATATTGTAGGGTGGTATGCCATATGTGTCGCAACCCCCGACCCCACCCTGGGAGCGGGAGCAGCGAGCCTGTCAGATGGTATCGGTGTTTATTAAATATGCAGCGGAAAACTTTCATGAGGACCGTAGTTAGGAAATATTTATCAGAGTTTAAAACACCATATTTTCTAATAAACAAGTGGGATAAAACCTGAGTTTCATTTGCAATATATTTATAGAGATAAATCCTATTTATTGAAAACAAGTCTCCTTTTTATTTAGGTAACTTTTATAGCCACTTTTCTAAGCCTTCAGTGCTCTCCAGCTGGCTTCTATTGGCTTCACACTAAGTTACCGGAAACGCGTTTTAAAAACATTTTATCAGCAAGAAATACTAGCGAGTGCATCCCAGTTTAATCAAAACAGTTTAAATAACTTCATAGTATTGAGGGCGATTACAATGTTTATATCTACACAATTACTCATTCAGTACTATCCACACAAGACTTGTGGGTCATATTCCTCATTGGCAAACTCTTTGTCCAATGGTAACGTATTTCACATTTTGTATACAAAACCCCAACATACTGGCAGTAATTGTAGAATACATAGACTCAATCACTATTAAGTATTATTAAAAACATTTGAGGTTTTGGTAAAAATGGTGACAAAAAGTAAGATGTACTCACATTTATAGACTTAGGTATTTCTACAGGCTTCCTGATAATTTTATAGCTTCTTGTTGCTTTTCCTGGTTATTATTTATTAAATTTAAACAATGCACACGTGTTAGTAAGATAACCCAAATCACATTAACCGTACAACTCGAGATAGAACTCCAATAACTGAGTCAGGCAGAGCCCTTGACATGCATTACGGAGTCCTAGATTAATCGGGTGTAACACGAAACAGAACTCCAACGACTGGGTTAGGCAGAGCCTTGACATGCGTTACGGAGCCCTAGATCAATCGTGTAGGGTAACAAATAGGGGTATAATACTTACAACGAGGCATAGCTTTACTTTATTAGGGGGGGTATTTGACTATAATATTTGCCCACAAAATTTTGAGAGAGAGAATTTAGAAATTTGAATGGATTGGAAATGCAGATCTCGGCCCCTTTTATAGGTGAGACAGAGGTCTCTCGTGCACCGCGAGAGCCTCCTCTTCTTCTTTCGTAGCCCGCAAGAGTTCTAAGGTCGGCCATAGGGTTGCTGAGTTAGCACTCTAGTCTCGACGCGTGTCCGACACGTGGCAGCACAGGTGATCCACAAGTAATGGGGCCTCGCGTCCCGTGAAGCAGTTGTCTTCGTCTGTCGCGGCCCGCGGGCGAAGGGTTTTTCTTGTTTTCTTTGTTATTTATTAAAATGAATGTTATTTGGCTCCTCTTCTCACATCCGAGGTGTATTTAGGAGTGTTTAGGGGTGTTTCTCGAGGGTTGTTACATCCTCCCCACCTTGTTTTAAATCTCGTTCTCGAGATTTGGGCTATGATATCTCCTTGGGGTTATGTCACGTCTTTTAGTCAGTAAAAACAGTATCAAGGTGTCTGGGGTAGAATCAAAAGATGAATATAAAGATATCATATGATAACTGAAACTTAATGGTTTCAATTAGTTTCAGGAATCGATGTTAACTGAATGAGATGAAATGATACAATCATCAAGGTGACTGAGTTTCATAAATCAAAAGAGAGACTTGCTAGGCATAAAATTGGAAATGCAACCAATAGGATTTGATGTCAGAAGAGAACTTACTTTGATTGTCAATTGAGGAAGACTCTGAATCAATAATCTCAAATGAGAATAGAAGTATGAAAAATGATTTGTAACCTACCAAACCACAAATTTATGACATTTATTTGAATGGTAGGGATACACCAAAAATACAATAGAATTTAGTGTATCATTGTCTTGATACATAATTGTATCAAGACTACTTGAATGATGATTCGAACGTAAGACATATGAATTGATATGATTAGGGTTTACGATTAGCTCAGGTTACAAATGTATACAGACACCGCAAGGTGTTGTAATGATTGAAAAGAATTCAATGATTACGGTTGACCAAATGATTTTACCGTTTTCGAAATTTAACTAAGTGTTTCAATGAAGTGAATCTGGACATTCAAAATAGAGGATTTTCAAGTGAAGGAATGAATGTCATAGAATTGATCAAGGATGAAGGGACTGTGGGAGGTACATTGGAATATAATATGAATTTATGTACCTTTATCTTAGCACAAAATTGTATTAAGATTGGTTTAGGATAATGAACCAACAGAAGATAGATAAATCCGTACCTTAGTGTGTGGAAATGAAATGAGTTCAAATTTCAAAGAAAATGCCACCACAAGGTGTCGTGATTTAACAAATGATTTATTGGAGTTGTAGACTTTGAACATGTCTACTATGATTCAAACAAATGAAGTGTTAATTGAGATTACCTTGAATATGATGATCTTAATTTATCCTATGGGACCTTGAATTGAATATATTGTGAACAAGTTCAAACAATTGAGCTTCGTTTGGACATATTCCATTAATGGATATATGTATTGACAAGAAATGATTTACACTGAAAAATATGGTGAATAACTTTGAAAAGAAACGAAGTTTTCCAAGAAATCTGTTGACTTGATATCAAAAAGTCAATGTGATTGCAATAATGCGAGTTATCAAGATTTGAAACGAGTACAACGAAATAATATTCGAACTCGTGAATAAATGATCTTTTTAAGTGAAATCACATACATAACGATCAATGCATGTGTAGAAAGAGATGACACAAATAAGTATTTGTTTCATGAAAGAAAAATAAGGACCTTTTATTTATATAACTTTGATTGGAACCAAAAGTCAACAAAACGTACGGGTGCTTATGTTAGAATTTGCTATTGCTTCCTGTGTCTTAGATATTTATGCGTCCTTCTTAGCTTCATCGAGGGTTTTAGCCTTGTTATCGGGTGCCTTAGATAGTTTCGGGCAGTAGGGACGGATGTGACCTAGTTCTCCGCATTTGAAACAATTGTTAGTTTTCCTTCTACATTCTTCCTTGGTATGTCCAGTCTTCTTGCAGAAGTTACAGTGGTGTGTCTTCCTAAAACGGCGTTTTCCTGAATGCTTTTTGTCATAGTTGCTGCAGGTAGGTTGCGCGATCGTTTGTTCCATTCCTTTGTTCTTATAGGATTTGTCAGAGCGGAATTCCCTATAAGAATAACTATAGGTTGTGGTTTTCTTTCGTTTGGAAGATGGAGTTTTGGTATGAATTTCATGGCTTCCATTGGAACTAGGGCTAGGTTTGAAGTGACGAGTATGCTTGCAGTGTATAGTAGGACTTTCGTTTATAGGCACAGAAATTTTAATAGCTTCAATGATCGAAGGTATGGCATTTGATATTCCTTGAGCTATTATATTTTCTATAGTACTTTTATCCAAATAATTTCCATTACTAGCTTAAATTTCTTGATTACATGCTATTTCCTTTGACATCTGAATTGCAAACATGTTCAGATATAATTATCACAGAACTAAACAATCAATTAGACATGTTTTGTTGCTCATACTGTATTAGCATAACTATAATCATAATATATATATATATATATATATATATTATCATTTACTTTCATTATATATGTTTTTTATTAAAATATAAGGAAAGTATATATATATATATATATATATATATATATATATATTATGTGTTGTTTCTTTCTTTTTGTAATAGCTTTTCTCCACATCGCCTTAGCTTAGCTATATTTTCAGAGTGCATGGCTGGATAGGTATTCAAAATGTATGATGGAAGTTGTGGCTGTGGCTAGAAGTAAGGGTTTTATATGAGAGTCTGATATTCTCCGTCATTGGCCCACCATTGTTTCCTTAGATTTGGTGCTAGTACGGGTATCTTTAAGGTTTCCTTTGGGTTAAATGTGGTTATTTAAGAAATCATTTAAATAGGTTCTGAGTAAACACGTAGGTTTGTTTCTTCGGCTATATAAAAGCTTATTTTTCTACAGAAGATATTTGATTATTATATTGTATATACTGTTAAGAAATTTTGTCCTGTATATGCATACATATAAAATTTCAAATTTCCTGTAATATATTACTAAATTCTTTATAAAAATCTAATTATATAACTGATGGTATTAATTATCCTGTTTATTCCCATGACCTTATTCATTCTTTTGTAGTAACGATGGAAATAGTATAAATTTCTGTTAAATTTATTGAACAAAATATTTTGGAATAAAAAGGGTAAATTACCAAAAGAAATAAATTTAATCAAAATATAATTTTCGGATTCTTTTAGAACAATTTTATTTTTAACTGAAAGGTTAAATCATTTGTAACATATTAGGACTTGATTTTTAATTTAACATATTTATTTATTAAAGAATTATAATAGATAATACAAAGTTTGGCGTTTCTGAATTTGATCATGAATGTATTAAGTAATGAAGTATTACTCCTATATCAGAATATATATACATATGACTCAAATATAGTTTAAGAAATGAGTTAAACTATTAGATGATAAAAAAATTTTCCTATCGATAAATATATATGTTACGTACATATATTTTAAACCATATAGTTATACCGTATGAAATATTCTTGTACATATTTTAACTTAATGGATGAAATATCATTTATTTTATTAATACATGTTATATAGAAAAATATAAAATATTTTATATATATTTACATACTTTTCCATGTGTATATAAATGTACATGTGCTCCTACAGATTTAATATAATATAGTGTTATTATGAAAATCTTGAATCAATATGATTTTAAACAATAAACATGTTTTAAACATACTAAAATATTAACAAAATTAATATAGTTATATATTTTGTCAAAACTTTGACAAAATAAATTTAGGTTGAGTAAAATTTTTGGGTTATATCATAAAACATATCACTCTCATCAATTAATATCTTATTTTATGATGTTTCCGAAGTATTATATCTGAATTGTGTTATCTTATATTAATATTAAGATATTAATGTTAATATTGTAATATTATTATAATGTTATAAAATTCATATTGAATTACGTTCATAGTGGAGAGTTCAAATTAGAAGAAAATTTTTTGTAAGAAGAAAAAAAAGAAGAAATTTCAACCAATAAGAATGCTTTATTTTACTTCATTTAATATAAGTATTTAATATTACTATAAGGGTACATTGGTAAATCTACATATGTCATTAATTTGTAGTCTTCCTCTTTAATAGCTAACTACATTAAATTTTTTGTAACTTATCTTTGAAATATATTTTCAAAAAATAAAATAAAATAATTTAAAGTGTAGGATAAATTACGAGTTGTATAGGATAAATTACGAGTTGTGTAAGATAAATTTTAACGTGTAGGATGAATTTCGAAATATGTAAGATAACTTTTGTTGTGTGTAGGCAAAAAAAGTTAGTGTGGAGGATACTAGTCTTTATGAATAATTAATTAGTAAAAAATGATAATAAATGAGATAAGTGAAAATGCTATTTAATGTTTTACAAGATTACCCTTTGTTCTTTTTCTTTTCATTTAAATTTTCTTCTCAAATGAACTTTCCCCTATGTTCATATACATATATATGGGTATGATATATATATAATATATATCACAAAATTTAATAAGACATAATATTATTAATATATCACTTATACATATAATGTTAAACATAGCATAACTGTGAGATACAGATATTGTTTACACATAATGGGTATTCAAAATTGGTGAGAATGGCAATAAAATCATTCAGGTATCGTGCATGAATTGTACTATCTTAATATTTATATTATAATTTTATTTTCACAGAATAACACATAAGATATTAATTTCCTAACATAAATGTTTAAGGTTTTGATATTAGAAGAACACCTAAAGGGCTTAAACCAGTGGCATAGCTATGATACCACCTTCTGTCACAGCCCCCGATCCCACCCTCGGAGCGGGAGCCGCGAGCTAGTCAGATGGTATCGGTGTTTATTAAATATGCAGCGGAAAACTTTCATCAGGACCGTAGTTAGGAAATATTTAGCATTGTTTAAAACACCATATTTTATAATAAACAAGTGGGATAAAACCCGAGTTTCATTTGTAATATATTTATAGGGATAAACCCTATTTATTGAAAACAAGTCTCCTTTTTATTTAAGTAACTTTTATAGCCACTTTTCTAAGCCTTGAGTGTTCTCCAGCTGGCTTCTATTGGCTTCACACTAAGTTACCTGAAACGCGTTTTAAAAACATTTTATCAGCAAGAAATACTGGTGAGTGCATTCCAGTTTAATCAAAACAGTTTAAATAACTTCACAGTATTAAGGGCGATTACAATATTTATATCTACACAATTACTCATTCAGTACTATCCACACCAGACTTGTGGGTCATGTTACTCATTGGCTAACTCTTTGTCCAATTGTAACGTCTTTCACATTTTGTATACAAAACCCCCAACATATCGGCAGTAATTGTAGAATACATAGACTCAATCACTATTAAGTATAATTAAAAACATTTGAGGTTTTGGTAAAAATGGTGACAAAAAGTAAGATGTACTCACATTTATAGACCTAGGTATTCTCTACAGGCTTCCTGATAATTTTATAGCTTCCAGTTGCTTTTCCTGGTTATTATTTATTAAATTTAAACAATGCACACGTGTTAGTAAGATAACCCAAATCACATTAACCGTACAACTCGAGACAGAACTCCAATGACTGAGTCAGACAGAGCCTTGACATGCATTACGGAGTCCTAGATCAATCGGGTGTAACACGTGACAGAACTCCAACGACTGAGTCAGGCAGAGCCTTGACATGCGTTACGGAGCCCTACATCAATCGTGTAGGGTAACAAATAGGGTTATAATATTTACAACGAGGCAGCGCTTTGCTTTATTAGGGGGGGTATTTAACTATAATCTTTGCCCACAGAAGTTTGAGAGAGAGAATTTAGAAATTTGAACGGACTGGAAATGCAGATCTCGGCCCCTTTTACAGCTGAGACAGAGGTCTCTCGCGCCCGCGATAGCCTCCTCTTCTTCCTTCGCGGCCCGCGAGAGCTCTAAGGTCGGCCATAGGGTTGCTGAGTCAGCACTCTAGTCTCGACACGTGTCCGACACGTGGCAGCACAGGTGACCCGTAAGTAATGGGGCCTCGCGCCCCGCGAAGGAGTTGTCTTCGTCTATCGCGGCCCGCGAGCGAAGAGTTTTTCTTGTTTTCTTTGTTATTTATTAAAATGAATGTTATTCGGGTCCTCTTCTCACTTCCTAGGTGTATTTTGGAGTGTTTAGGGGTGTTTCTCAAGGCTTGTTAATATATGTCTAATGAAGAGATCATGAACATGAGAATAGCCTTCAAACCAACATCAAAAATCAACTTACGACTAATCCTTATATTTTCATTTTAGAGAATATGACTAAGCATACATGTTGATATAGATATGTTTTAATGCTTACGGGTCAACCATGTTAAATGACTTTCTTTAAAGGAATTGGTTATAAAAAGATGGGTAGCGGTGAAGCCTTTGTTCCTGAGAATATTTCTAGATAGATGGGAATGTAGACCTGATTAACAAAATTCTTTGCTTTTTTAAAAAAACAAAATTCTTTGTTTTTAATAGAATCTTTTACATAAAAAATACAATAACAAAACTAATTCTTTTAAAAGTATAACAATGAGCAGACCTGATTAATTCCAAGCTTAACATTGTGCTTAATTAAAAATTAGCCATCTTTATCAATCTGTTCTCTTTGAAAAAGAAATTGAATCAACATGTGTTTATATGTGCTTTTTAGGACCTTATATGTGCTTTTTAGGACCTTAAAACTTTCAATTTGGAGTAAGAGATGATGTAGGAACCAAGAGAGCTGAAGATCATTGAATCAAGGGTGTTCATCTTTTTTCTATATGTGTGGCAAAATGGGTGGGTTATACATGTTGGGTATTAATAAAATGGGTTAATGTAAGGTGCGTGCCAAAACGGGTTGGGTTATGTGGGTGGGTCATACATGTTGGGTATCAATAAAATGGGTTAATTTATATGCATGTCCCTTTGTTATAACTGACTAGTATTTAGGACCCGCACGACGGGATCATTGAGCAGAACAAACAGTAACGTAAAAACATTAGAATCACGTACGTCTGTTGCAGCGTGTTAACGCGCAATAATTAGACAGAGACATAAAATATAGAAAAATATAACAAAGTTGCGTAGGAGACCAAAATATAAAAAGAAAAATATTAAAGTATAAAAAACCAAAGTTAAAAGTGAAAAAGTTTTAGGGTTAAAAATGAAAAATGGTTTGTGACAAATTTGTAAAAGATAAATCATAGGGGTTAAAAATAAAAGAAAAACTAAAGGAAAAATAAATAAAAATATTAACAAAACACAATGTACAACAACTGATGCATAAAGAAGTTACTGATTTATATATATATATATATATATATATATATATATATATATATATATATATATATATGTATAGGGGAAGGTTCAAATGAAAACCACTAGTTATTGTGAAAACTCGAAAACTAATTAAAAAAAGCCAAAAAAACATACAAAATTTTTTTTAATTTTTTTTTTTGCAAACAAAATTTCGCAGGTTTTTTAATATAAAAAAAATTTTCAAAAAAAAAATAAAAAAAAAATTTGTGTAGTGCACATGTGTAATACTGCACACGTGTATGTGTACTACACATGTGTATTATTACAAATGTGCACTACACAATTTTTTTTTTTTGAAAAAAAGTTTTTTTTATATATAAAAACTAGCGATTTTTATAAAAAAATTGAAAAAAAAAATTTTGTGTGTTTTTAGGCTTTTTTTAGTTAGTTTTCGAGTTTTCACAATAAAAGTGGTTTTCATTTGAACTATCCCCTATATGTATATGTATATGTATATGTATATGTGTGTGTGTGTATATATATATATATATATATATATATATATAGGGTAAGGTTCATTTGAGAACCACCCTTATTGCGAGAACCAATGTGAACACAAAAAAATACTTAAAAAATCCAAAAAACCCACAATTTTTTTTTTATTTTTTTAATTTTTTTCTAATAAAAATCGCTATATTTTGTTACCCAAAAGAAAAAAAAAGTTTTTTTTCGAGTAACAGTTATGGATGCACATGTGCATATATATCATTTCTTGGACAAAATCCATAATATATATTACCAGTAGTAGAAAAATGCATTTTCATTTACACTACCATATGTAATACACTACTTTTTACATTACCAATATTAGAAATGCACGTGTGCATCTATATGTATCAACATGAAATAAAGTGTTTTGGTACAAAAAGTTTGTGATTTTAAATGATGAAGTAGGCCCATATACATGTGTTTTGGTTAGTTATATCTAGTGGTTGATGGTTTGATTATATTTGTCACTTTATGGTGTAATATGTTGTTTGGATGGTATAAAGGGTGTTGATGTATATATAATAAAGTGAAATATTGGTAATAATATTGGTTTTATGGATGGTAAAAAGCAAAGGTATTGTATTACGGATGGTAGGAGGTAATGGTAGTGTAGTATGGATGGTGTGATAGATGAAAGTGAATGTGTATTCAAAGTGGTGTACTAAAACACGTTATAACATGTTCATATATATAGATGCACATGTGCATTTCCAGTGTTGTTAATGTTATAACAAGTTCATACATATAGATGCACATGTGCATTTCTATTATTGTTAATGTAAAAAGTAGTGTATTATGAATGATAGTGTAAATGAAAGTGCAATTGTCTGATATTTGTAATGAATTACGGAATTTGTCAAAGAAACGATACAAATGCACATGTGCATGGATAACTGTTACTCGAAAAAAAAATTTTGAAAATTTTTTTATTATTATTGACGAAATATAGCGATTTTTCCAAAAAAAAATAGTAAAAAAAATTTTTTTTTGGGTGTTTTTTAGATGTTTTTAGGTATTTTTTGGTTGTGTTCACATTGGTTCTTGCAATAAAGGGTGGTTCCTAACGGATCCTTCTCCTATATATATAGGGGCCAGTTAACGTACAATATTCCTTAACGTACATTGGGTACGAGATAAAATTACGCACTTTATAAACACACAAAATCCTAATCACGCATGTTGAAAAAACATAAATCACACATGTTTGAAAAAACATAATCACGCATGGTTATGATTTTCATCATGCGTAATTATGGTTTTTCAAAAAGCGTAATTATGATTTTCAACAGCAGTGATTATGTTTTTCAGTGATATGGTTTTTCATCTTGCGTAATTATGTTTTTAACATGCGTAATTTCATCTAGTACCTAATGTACGTTACGAGATAGTGTATTTTACACTTTCCTTATACATATATATATATATATGGTTAGGTTAACAAATGTAAGTATATAGGGAAAACCCATTTAATCTAGAAAATTTGGGAAACCTGAATTGTGTGGACAGGATTGATCCACATCATATCTTTAAAACACATGTTCAAAGGGCAAATTGGTCATTTGTTCAAGCCATCACTTCACCCTCTTCCCCATCCAATCAAGTCACATTTATTACCCATCAACCCATCACCTTTTTAATCAAAAAAATATACTACAGAACTTCCATTTCTTTTTTCCTTCTTCATACTCCATTCATTTCTTCCTAAAAAACCCTAACTCCATTGCTTTCTTCCATCTTTCATGGCCGACCCACATGACTTCGTGTCTGATCTTCAGGCTTATTCTCCTAGCCGTGTATTCCGGAACAACTTCATCGGCGATGAATCACCGGCGGTTTACTGCCAGCAGGCTTCATCTTCTTCAGGGATGTGAATGAATCAAAATTTTGTTCTTCTTTTTTTTAGGAGACAATCATGTTTTTTTTGTTCTTATTCTTCTTTTTTTAGGAGTCAATCATCTTCTTTCTGGGTAATCATCTTCTTTTGGTTCCTGCTCTTCTTTTTTTATGAGTCAATTAGAATACCCTGCCATTTACATGTTTGTTGGTGTGGTTGGAAGGATAAATTTGTTCTTTTTTTACCAGACAATTGTGGTTTCTTTTCCAAGTAGTGTTAACTGTTTTTTTGGTTTTTTTTTTTTTTTTTTTTTGCGGATTAGATGATTTGTTTTGGATCCTTTTATTTAACTTATTTGAAGTTTTTCACATTTTTTAATATCATGCACAACCAGGCAACCAATTTGTATTTTCTTTTTGTTTTTTGGTGTTTGAAACCCATGACTATACAAGTTTATGATTTATGGTATAATCAGGTTTTGGACATATTTGATGGGAAATTGAAGGCTGTGTTTTGGGCTGATGAGATCTCCAAGCTAAACTACAAGGCTTTTGGCGATGTTTTAGCGTTCGATGCTAATTACCAGACAAACAAGTTAGTAGATATATTACACCTAATATATGGAACATGTTGTACATGTGTTACACATGTAGCTCTTATGTTACAACCTTTTCTGTTACCTCAAAACAATTTGTAACATGTGTTATATGTGTTACAGATCTGCCTTTTTTTTAATTTTCTGACAATTGTACATGTGTTGCACATGTAGCCCTTATGCTAAGAGGTTTTGGAAAAAAGATAAATTCACTGTTACTTCAAATCGATAGGCAATTCTAAGACGTGTTACACATGTTACAATTGTCCATTGTTTTGAAGTAACAATAAGCATTCTAAACAATAGGCAGTTGTAACATGTGTTACACAAGTAGCTCTTATGTTACAATCTTTCCTAACAAACGTAAGGCGTATTATATGTGTTACACATCTAACTATTAAGATAAATGATTGTGAAAAAAGATATCTTTACTATTACTTCAAAACAATAAGCAATTGTAACATGTGTTACAGATCTGCATTTTTTACATTTCTAACACATGTACATGTGTTACACATGTGGGCCTTATGGCAGGGGGTTTGGGAAAAAAGATAAATTCATTGTTAACGATAAGGGATTTTAAGATGTGTTACACATGTTAGAATTGTCTATTATTTTGAAGTAGCAATAGGCATTCTAACATGTATCTGCATAATGTTGTGAAGAAATATTCCTTCATTGTTACTTCAAAATAATAGGCTGTTGTAACATGTGTTAGACATGTAGCTCTTATTTTACAATCTTTCCTAACAAACGTAAGGCGTATTACATGTGTTACACATCTAACTATTAAGTAAGATAAATGTTTATGAAAAAATATATCTTTACTGTTACTTCAAAACAAAAAGAAATTATAACATGTGTTCCAGATCTGCATTTTTTAAATTCTGACACATGTACATGTGTTACACATGTAAGCCTTATGCTAGGGGGTTTGGGAAAAAAGATAAATTCATTGTTAACGATAGGGAATTCTAAGATGTGTTACACATGTTAGAATTGTCTTTTGTTTTGAAGTAACAATAGGCATTCTAACAGGTATCTGCATAATGTTGCGAAAAAAGATTCCTTCATTGTTACTTCAAAACATTAGGTAGTTGTAACATGTGTTACACATCTTAAAATTATCTGTCTTTTTCAAATAACAACAAGCATTCTGACATGTATTGTGACACCTGGTAGTTTACGCCCTTAATTACGTGATTAACAAGCGATTAACGCGACAATGAATAGTGTTTACAGCACAAATAAACTTGATTAGGCCTCTGGAGTGCCTAGGAACGCCTGATCGACTTTATAGTACGCGCATAACGGTCCACAGAGAACCTGCTAAATGATAAGCGATAACGATCTGAAACCGTACGAAATACTGACGACACCGACAAATATGGATGTTATACGGATATTTTTATGTTTATGGAGTTTGGGTTGCAATATCGGGTCTCGTAGGAATTACGGGCCACTTACACATGAGATGGGCTTGTGGGCCCTGGGCCCAAGCCCAAAACCTATAAGCCTAAACCTACACCTAACATATTAAATCTTGACAAGATTCACACAATCTCTGCAAATCTACCCAAAATCTCTACATAAGATTTTTGTCTCAAAGATTTGAAACACAAAATCCATACAAGATCTATACACACAAGACATAAGGAAGTAACACTAGTAAATACCCGTATAAATTAGTATAAAACCTCACCTCCTCTTGGTCCCTAATTTCATAAGCAGACAACACCCCCCCCCCCTTTGCCTTACTCTCTCTCTCTCTCGAATCACATAACACAGACAAACATCATTCCGTCTCTCCATCATATCTTTGTATTTGTAAAAGCCCTAATACATACACCCACATATAGTGACCAGAGCTTCATCTTCTCAAGTAAATACACACATTAAACCACAATCTGACACCTTCTCCCTCTCGATCTCCTATTCTGGCGACCGGTAGGCGGAGCCGCCGGTTCTCACGGCGGTGGCGGTGGTAATTTTGTTCAGCGAAACAGCCCCCCCTGCTGATTTCTGCTCCGGCGAAACAAGGCGGCGGAGTTGAACAACAGCAGCAAGAAGCAGAGACAGAGAGAGAGAGAGAGAGAGAGGAAGAGTGACAGGGTGGAGCGGCACCGCCACTCACGGCGGCGGCGGAAGAGGCAGCGGCAGCACTGTGGGCTCGGACCGACATGTTTTCCGGTAACACCACTCCCTGTTATCTTTATTTTTTTAGAATGATGAAGATGATGATGATGTGTTGGGGTGGCCGATGGCGGCACCGTCGGAGCCACAACAGCGGCGGCGGCAGTGAACAGGTCCTATTGGACTTGGTTCCGGTTCAAGTCGTGGACTCGGTTCAAGTGGTTCTGATTGGTTCAAGTTTTGTTTCAGAATTCGGTTCTAAATTAGTTCGGGTGCATGTCATTTGTGGTTCGGGTTCGCGAAACGGTTCGACTCGGTGCAACCCGGCTTGACTCGGTCAAGCCGAGTCAACTTAGTCAACAACAACCGGTCAACACCGGGTCAGATGATTTGATTTCGGCTGCAGGATGCGGTGTGGTTCGGGTCGCGTATCGGTTTCGGGTCAAACCCGGTCAACAAAGTCAGCCAGTCAACTCACAGAGTCAACTCAGCTGACTCGGTCAACTCAGCCAACTTCTTTTGGCGTTTCGACATGAAAAATCGGTAAAATATTAGAACGAATAACTATTCACGTTAATTACAAAGTTCTTATTTATTTCATGAAACGAGCTCGAACCGATTCGGATTAGTGTTTAGTTTACATTTTGTCGTTTTTACGAAGATTTTTTATATATTGATGATTTGATATTGATTGAATCTTGATGAATAACGACACTTTGGTTGTCGGGGTCGTCCATGTGACACCTGGGTCACTGCGACCTTTAAACAAATACCAAGCCAATGAAATATTGTATTTCATACTTGGAATCTGTATAAGTATGTGTATCTTTTGCACATATCAATTCTTGTTCGATTTCAAGCTCTAAATCGCTTTCTGGAAGGTTATACGCGCACTGATGCGTAAATATAACCAGTTTAATGCAACGAACACTCCGGAATAGTGAAATAGGCTTAACATACCTTAAATAACCTTTACATAACTTAGAAATAAGTTTTGAAGGCTTTGGTAGGGCAAAACCAAGTTTAATCGCTTACAGGGACTAGATTCGACAAACTGCGAAAGTATGCCAATTTGAACTGTAACAGACATTCCAGAACATGGCCATAAGTTAAACATACCATAAATATCCTTTACATAGCTTAGAAATAGGCTTTAAGGGGTTCGGTGTGCTAAAATAAACTTTTGGGTCATTCAGGGACTAAAAGTGTCAAAAAGTGCATAAGTTTGCTCTTTCGCGCATAACTTACGTTCTGAATACATCCGGACATCCAAAAAAATTATGTAAGCCCTAAAATATTTTATTTTAGTGTTTGGCATAAGAAAAATCCATTCTTCGCGTCATTTAGATCGTTTTTTCGCGCTTATGCGCATTCCGTCGTAACTAAGCGAACATCGCGATCGTACGACCAAACGAACCAACATCCGGCATATTTTTTAGCATGTTTCATGTCAACAATGTTTAGGCATCATTTTAGGGCCTTAAAGTTGACTTAACGTGCCTTAAACATGTCGGAAATGGCCTTAATACAAAACGGGGACTGAAATAGAAACTTTGGAAACTGTTGCTGATCAGAAGGACCTTAGCGTGACACCTAGCCCCCTTGGCATCACGCGAGGCCCCTTCAGATGCAGAAACACGTTTTTATTGCTGTTAACAGCCTTTCAACACTCCAAAGGCCAATGCCTCTTGCAAATCTCTGGGGTTAGGGGCATATTATGATACCACAACATTGCGACACTTGTACGGATGAGATTCGAGCACGTAAATCGATAAACGATCCTAACGGTCTTGCATATCCTATAAATACCCCCCCCTTTCTTGCAAAAACCCACAAAATCTGATCTAAAAGCTCTAAGTTGAAGCCATTGCTTCATACCTGAGCTACTTTGATCAAGATTAGCTTTCGGGGACCCTTTGTAAGTGTTCTTTCGTTCTTTTCATTCGTTTCAGCGTTAAAGTCAAACTTTGTTTGACTTTCTGCATTTACCAGTTTATGGTCAATGCGAAGTTCATTTGAACTTCATAATGTGAGCGTGATCATGATGGTTATAGTCCCTATTGACTATACCTACTGATTACCACGTTATCTAGGCTCAGTGATGAGTCGTAGTTTCGGCCAAAATGCGCATTCTTGCGTATTTTGTAACCAAACTACTCATAGGTATCAAAACCGTTTGTTTTGATACCAAACCTGTTTTCTAAATGTAGGATCGTGTTTCGGCCCTGTTTGAGTCGATCAGAAGAATCCCTATCCAAATCAAGAGGCGGAAACTAATGATTTGGTGCTATTTCAGTCACATTCACTTAAACTTGCTGTTGTATTGATCAATAACTCGATTACACGTTCAGACAGCACTTTAGCAGCACTTCGTGGCTCACCGGAAGTAAACACCCTTAACTATATCTTCTGGTCCGCTTGAAAGTGCTACTATATATAGTTGAGGAGGTTCCGCTTATATGGTCATGACCGTATAAGCGGACCTACACTAATGCCGTTCAAGCGAAACCAACATGACCATTCAAGCGGACCTATTAGACTGACACATAAACGAACCTAGCTAATAACATACAAGCGAATCTATACAATCTCTAGTTTCTAGGATTTCGTGCCATGTCTAATATATCCAACTCTAAGACTCGATGGAAGACGTAGTCGACAGACGTAAGTGCACCAACAGACTCCCCCTCGGATGTTAACGGAGTCTTCGAGTCTTCTCAACTGCCAATCTACAGTCTTTATAAGTCTTCAATCTTCCTCAGAAGAATATATCATTGCAAGAATCCGCAAACTCTATCTTCATCACTAACAAGCTTCTCTTTCTTGATTGCACTTTCCAGGAACAGTACCGACTCTAACTCTTTTTTCAACTTTCATCTTCAGACTCCCCCTCTCAAACTGCTGGGGTCGTAGTTTGGAATTCACATCTTCATTCTCAGATCGTGCACAGGCTTTCATCAGGTTCAAGATCGATACTTGACTCCATTCTCTTTCAGGATCATTACCTGGCAAATGTTCACCTGCACAATCTCTACCCAACCATAAGTTTCTTCAAAGATTAAATCTTTTTAATTATTAAGAAACTATGATGGTAAACTACAGAAATGATTTTGCATTCAGAATCTTTTACTGACACTATTCAAGCAAACTTAACAACACATACTCTCTCCCAAACCTGTTCTTCATGTTTAGCACTTTGAACTTCAAAAATCAGCTTCTTAACACCAGTTGTCGAAAATCTTTTTGGATTTTACAAAGATTTATGCTAAAACACACTAAAAATCTTTTTGGATTTTCTGAAAGAAAAATAAATGCTGAAATGAACTATTTACAGACAATATTTTTGTGAGTTCGTGCAAGAGGATCATATAAGTTTCTGAGACATATCATCAAACACCGTTAAGCTTGATTTCATTTTAAGTTCTAACCAATTTACCTAGATTGTCAGTATGTTTGCCTCTTAAATTTTCACACAGATTTCAACTGTTTTGAGATACACAATTAGTGTCTTAGATACTTAAACTTATCTGTGTGTCCCACTACTTGAATATACTCCTGTATCCAGATCCCAATATTCAGTCTTACAGGTGAGTATACCACAGATGATATCTGTAAAGGGGTTATGTGCGAGGGACGTGAGAGCTCAGGTCGATACTTCCATATACGCAGAGAGATGACAGCTTCGACTTTCGGTGGGTCCCCTTTAGAGGATCTTTTAATTACAACAGCAGCGACTATCAATTTTATTGTTTCATCAGCATGCTGAGGGCGAGCTTATACAAGCTTTTTGCAGAAAGCATTATCCGGGGACTAGGTCAGTACTTCCATACAGCAGAAGTCCCGGGATAATACCCCAGATATCACTGAGCATAAAGACCTAGTATCTCAGAATACGGGACCTTTCAAACAAGATTTCAGGGGTTACCTATATATCCAAGTTTGTGTTAACCCACAGAACAAGCAAGTTTGATTTTAGGTTTATATCTCTTTACAGTTTACTGAATGTGCGAAAACCTACTGACACATCCACAGTAAGATTGTTTATCACATTTTGACTTTACATTTCTTTAGCGTGTCGTGATAGTCCACTGATGTACTATCATTTCCTCTTTTATGCAACCAAAACTCATTTTTCAGTTTTATCATGTTTTTGTCTTTTTAAAATTTTCTGATGTTTTTGGATTTTCTAAAAATTTCTTACTCCCCCTAAAATTCAAATACATCTAAAGAAAATTGAAAACAAACTGTACAGAACATGACAACTGATATCGAGTCGCCTCAATTCTCCATTCGTTTGGCTTAAACAATCAGAACTGCCCCTCACAACAAACTATTTTCCCATAATGATTTCAAAACACTCAAGTTTGTTTTAATCAGAATGGTTTTTCCGGAAAATAAGTTTGATGGATTTTACCAATCCTAGGTTATGGGGAAACTTATCATCACATTGACTTTCAAACACTTGTAGGAAAAATTCAAGTACAAATTAATGTCCTTAATTTATCATATGCAGATATGCACAAACCAAACTTCAAACCTGTTTTTCAACCAATTACCATCTGTTGGTTGAATTCTCAAGGTGCCGATTCCTACTCCTCGCTTACACACCTGGGAGTTCCGGCAAGTCCTGCAAAACTTCTCAAACACATTATACAAACATGATAAAAATGATGCCGATTCATGATCCACGATTACCAACTTGGGATCTCCGGGCAAGTCAGGTTTTTACTCTTTGAAAAATATATCCACCCAAGCCTGACCTTCCTTGGGTGTAACAACATCTTCTTCATCTTTTCTTTCAACAGACTTGTAAACACGTCCTTTGGAAGCATAAAAATCTTTGATACTTTTGGCCTTACCGTTGACCATTTTTCCAAGGATACGTTTCACATTTCCATTGAAAGTTTTTTTAACATCAAATTTCTTCTTGTCAGAATAAAATTGATTTGAAATTTCAACTTTTCCAACTTTCTTCATAAAATTTTCAGCACGCAATGGTGGAAAATTTTCATCGTTCATAGTTGGAACTTTCCTTTCAACCTTTTTCTCAACACGTGGCTCCTCTAATTTTATGGAATCAGATTCATCACCAGAACTATTACTTGAACCTTTCACAACCCATTTTTGATTTGACACATTATCTTTTCTTCTAGAAGCACTCTTTGAACATTCTCCTTTCTCAAAAGTTGAATTTTCAAAACCAGTAAACTTCCGGGTTGACAGTTCAGTCTTCTCGACAACCTTTTCTTTCATTTTACCAGAGACTTCCTGTTTTGGCTTGAATGTCTTCGGACAATCCTTCGCCACATGACCAGCAATCTTGCACTGAAAACAGGTTCTCTTTTCAATCTTTTTCGAGACTTCATTCTTCTTTAGTTCTTCTTGCTTCTTGGCAAGGAATTCCTGATTAGACTGCTTTCTGAATGATTGTTATTTTTCAGCTTCTGACGTTTTCCCTGAAACAAACACAGTTTTTGGTTTATAAACTTTTTCATTTTTATAGTTTTTCGGTGGAACAAAACCAAGACCTTTCATTTTGAAGTTACGATTATGGTTTGGTTTCTTTTGGGAAATATAACCACAATTGTAACTCATTTTCTTGTTGATTCTTTGTTGATCTCTTGAAGTGTGTTGTTTAGGTTTTCCATTAAGATTTAAATCTTTTATTTCAGAAATATAAATTTCTGTTATTTTGAAAACCTTTTGAATCATTTCAAACCTGACACTTCTTATTGGAAAAGCTTCATCAGAATATAATTTGTCAGAATCTTTCAAAGTGTATGCTACTTTGAATAATTCATCATTCAAATTAGATTTTGACATCAAAAACTCTTTATCATAAACCCGTTTGTCCTTTTTGAATGTCGGCTTTGACGCATTGGACCCAGACTTTAACTCGGGTTTGGACTCCATGTTTAACTCCTCACTATCGTCTTTATCTAACACTTGATCGACCACACTTTTTATCAACTTTGACTCATGATCAGTGTCGGATGACGTGTACGTGACATCAATATTTTCTGGCAAGTTATCCGATGGCCCAGACTCCCATTCTAAGTTTATTGCTTTTTCGACTCTCTCAGAATTTGGATTTCGAGGTGAATATCCATTTTCGACCGGGGGCGGACATCTATTGTAGACCACACTTGATTTCTTACCAGAAGTCTTCACTTTTTCTTCGTCTTTTGTCACAGATTTCCTTTCTTCAGACATCTTCACTTCTTCAAACGTCTTCAAATTTTCCACAACTGGATAAATCCTGTCAACAACAAAAGAAGAACATGAATAACTTTCTAATAACTTTTTCACTTTCTCAATTTCTATCTTTTGTGTTGCTAATTCCAACTCCAGATCTGCACATTTCTTTATATGAAAATTTGCATCATCAAGCTGTCTCAGATAAGCTATCTTCAGTGTATTCATTGCCACAGCTTGTTCACCACTCGAATCAGTATACTTGTTGATTTCTCTTTTCATTGTATCATATGATTCTTTTAATTTGTTTATGTTATGCAGCAACTCATTGTTCTGCTTGATTAAAGAATCACAGTTCATGCATTTTTCTGGAACTTCAACAGGTTCAGCATCAATTTTCACTTCAAATTCAGGAACCTCTTTGACTTTTCTGTCTAGTTGGAAAAATTCAGCTCTTCTCTTTCTCTCAGCTTCAGCTTCGGCTTTTAATCTCTCTTCCTCTTCTTCCTCTTCTTCAAGCTTTCTTCGTCTTGCTTCAGCAGCTTCCATGACTTTTCTGCTTCTTTCTGCGCATTTCAAATCATAGGCATTAGCAAAGAAAGCATTTGAAGTGTTTTTGGACATCTCTTTGGCCATGAGATCTTTATCTGGGCAAAAATCATCCCAACAAAAACCTTCAGCCAACTTTTCATCTTCTTGTTCTGCCAAACACACTTTGCTGTCTTTTGGAATATATTTATCCCATGAAAAATTTTCATATTTGCTTAGACATGCTCTTTTATCAATCACATCTCTCCCGTGAGCAGTTTGTGCCTGATGCTGTGCTGGTGGTGTGACTTGATGATAAATCGCCTTTTTGTGATACTCGTTGTTTCCAAAAGGATTTTGGGCTCCAGTAGCTTCACGGTTTTTGCACTCTCTCTTGAAATGCCCCTTTTCCCTGCAACGAAAACACGTAACTTTAGATTTATCAAAGCCTAAAGTTGAAACATTTGCATCACGGAAATCATCTCTTCCCGTGATTTGCTTAAACTTTTCAGCTCGTCTCATCACGCTAGCCATACACCATTTAATGTCCATTAATTCCATTTCCTCAGCATCAATTTGATCGTAATCCTCTTTCGTGAGCATTGGATTACCGATCTTTCCGGCCACAAAACTACTATAAGATTCCAACACCATTCCCAACAAAGACATTTGATTCTTAGCAACTTCTTCAGAATAATCTTGATCACTTTCAAGATTTAATACAATGTTACATTGAAGTCTTTTTCCGTTCTTTGTTGCAGAAATGTTTGGATCGAATGATGAAAATATTGTGCTGCTAGATCCCTGGGATGACTTCTTTTCAGGAGAATCTTTAACACTGAAAGCAGTTTCGATTTTCGGAGAATGATTTGTTGATCCAGGAACACCACCCTTGTAGTATAAGCTGATATCCTGTTCTCCATCGTAATTCTTCATCCTGGCGATCTTTCTCTGCTCCATCTCTTGAGCTTCCAGGTGTTTGATGAAATCTCCCAGTGTCATATTCTTGTAATCTTTTCTGTTGGATCTCAGCATCATCAGAAATGTTCCCCATGTTTCATGTGGTAGCGCATCTGCAAGTTTTTCAATCAATTCGTCAGTATCTTTTTTAATACCAAGTTTTGTCATGTTTCTCACCAAGTTACAATATCTATCAATAATTTGCTTGGTGTTTTCAGACTTTAAACCACGAAACAGATCAAACTCTTTCTTCATGAGAGACATTTTGTTTTTGAGCATATCATCACTTCCAACAAACTTTGCTTCCAATTCAGTCCAAATTGAGTACGCAGTTCCGTCATGTTGAAGCAAAATCAGAATATCTTCTTTTATTACTTGTTGAAGCAGACTCACCATGAGTTTCTCATCTCGATGTTTCTTTTTTTCCTCAGTACTCATTTCTCGAAGTGTTAACGTAACATTATTCCTCATAGGCCTAACATATTGTTCCTCAGTGTGTTCCCATGCATCTAAATGATAAGCCTCGACCCAATTTCCGAACCGTTCAGACCACACGTTATAATCATCAATATCCATGAGTTTAGGTGGTTTCTGAGAAGTTCCAGTTTCATTTTCAAGCAAAGCACTTTGAGTCATTGAGATCGGGCTAGCAAAAGCGTTATAAAATTCGTTGTCCATTGTTCAATGTTCAAAGTTCACAAAATTTCCAAATTTATGCAAATTGTTCACAAAAGCGAAACTGTCACTATAAGCGAGACTACAAAGTTGTTCCTTGAAGCGAAATTGTCACACAAGCGGAACCACTAAAGTGGAACTATTGATGTATGTTCAAGCGGAACTACCACGGTCACTGAAGCGGACCAGATAAGCGAAACACTTTGTTCACAAAAGCGGAACACACAAGCGAAACCTCACTTGTTCAAATAAGCGAAACCCTAAGTTGTTGGTTCAAGCGAATCTTTCAAGCGGAACCTGTCCCTTGAAGCGAACCTATTAGTCAATTTGAAGCGGACCTGATCCAAATGTGTCCAACGAAGCGGAACTAGCTGGCCTTTGAAGCGGAACTATGTACGTTGAAGCAGACCTAATCTGTCATTGAAGCGGAACTACCTGATGACATCATCTTTTGCACAAGTCCGAATAAGTGAACCCCTTAAAATCCTAGTTTCTAGGTCGATTTTAGATCTGATAATTTCAAGGGTTTACTAGTACATGATTCCGAGTGCACTGTGTGAATTTGAGCTGATTTTACCGTGAAAAATTTTGAAAGTATGAAGAAAGTGTAGAAAAATAGATGAAATGCAGCTGAAATGGCAAGAACTCCTCCTCCTGAGCTCTGATACCAATTGTAGGATCGTGTTTCGGCCCTGTTTGAGTCGATCAGAAGAATCCCTATCCAAATCAAGAGGCGGAAACTAATGATTTGGTGCTATTTCAGTCACATTCACTTAAACTTGCTGTTGTATTGATCAATAACTCGATTACACGTTCAGACAGCACTTCAGCAGCACTTCATGGCTCACCGGAAGTAAACACCCTTAACTATATCTTCTGGTCCGCTTGAAAGTGCTACTATATATAGTTGAGGAGGTTCCGCTTATATGGTCATGACCATATAAGCGGACCTACACTAATGCCGTTCAAGCGAAACCAACATGACCATTCAAGCGGACCTATTAGACTGACACATAAGCGAACCTAGCTAATAACATACAAGCGAATCTATACAATCTCTAGTTTCTAGGATTTCGTGCCATGTCTAATATATCCAACTCTAAGACTCGATGGAAGACGTAGTCGACAGACGTAAGTGCACCAACACTAGACTTAGTTAAGCATGTTCTAACATGCTTAGCTCATCACTTTTAGTTTAGTGCTTATATTGGGTCGTAAGGTAAACGATCTAAACAATCGCTTATACTTTCGAACCCGACCCGTTTGGTCGATCATTAGGATCCGACCAAACACATTAGGTCACCATAGTTGTATAGGGAACAACCTTCCGAGGTTATACCTTATGGTCACATCGTTTAAGTAGTTGTATGATAGGTAGTTTATATCCCTTAGGTAAATTACCAAAATGCCCATTTTACGCCAAAATTCATATTAAGCATATGTAACATAACTTTTGACATCTAAACTAATTTGGTAACAATATTAGACATGTTAAGGCATATTTTACTTATCATAGGACTAGTTAGGCTTTCCGAACGCGTTTTACGCGAACGACACGTTAAAGTAGCATAAGCTACCTAAATGGGTCGTAATGGGTTGTAAGCACTTAGGTTAGGTTTCATTTTAGTATGTGGGCTTTGTTAAACCATATTACATGAGTTCCCATACTCGTTTGGTTTACGAACCCTCATTCTATCCAATCCTCCGATTTAGGTCCGGTATATTAACATAGTTACCTATATTAGGTGCCGTTTGATATCCGTGATCTCTAGCACTGTTTGGTTGTTACTCAAGGACTACTAAGCAATCTCAAGTGAGTACATAGACCCCTCTTTTACTGTTTTTCCAAACTGTTTTGGAGTGAAACACATGTGCCTACTTGTTACTTTCATGTTTCCATGTTTTCATATCGCATACTTGCTATGTTCACTAGTACACTATTAGTACATTGTTTTACATTACATTTCATGCTATGTATGTCCATTGTGTGCATACTTAGTACATTGTTTTACGTTACATTTTGTTGCATATGCTCATCCAGCATATGAACACATTATATTACATTATGTGAACCAATTGTATCTATTGAACCATGTGAACCATTTGACAATAGACATTTGACTATACCTAGACATTTCAACAATTGTTAAACATTACATCTTGATGGATTGGTTTGAGTAAGTTATTTAAGTAACGAGGCGTGTGTAATATGATACAAGCATGGTGGATACGCCGCTGGTACTTCCTATATATAAGTGTTTGTATGGTATTACATATCGTAGCGTTATTTGAATCATTTCAATTTGAGACATATAACATTTTATACAAATAACATACCTTTCACAAGACATTGTTTTACAAACAACTTATCTTATACAAACTCATTTTACTTGGTTATTCATTTAACCTTACATTTATTTATACATATCATCTGATCTTATCGTTTTTCAAATGATTTACAAGACAAAGCAAATTACAAGGTTCATGACTAAACATTTTCTCAAACATAAGTCATGAATTCTATTTTCACAAAACCTATGTATCTCACAGGCATTTTTATGCTGACGTACCTATTTTCACATGTGTTTCAAGATATGATGCATAGGATTTATCAAGATACACTTAGGCGGACTTGGGCCTTAGTAACAATAAAAGATGCAAGACTAGTTATTTATGTTATATTTCTTTGATTGTCAAGACATTGTAACTCTTTTAATCAATAAAACAATATTTCAATTTCCATGTGTTATGAAACAATGATTCTGTTACAACACTCCCCGACATTTCCGCCACGTTTTGTTGTTTTACGTGGTCGGGGTGTGACAGAAAAGTTGGTATCAGAGCCAATGGTTATAGCGAATTAGGTTATTAGTAATATTTTGACCTAGTCTATAACCTTCTTAGGACCCTAACGCGAGTTTACTTGCGTTTAGTCATAAAACGATACCTTCACCTATCCTTAGGTGATAACCACAACGTGAACATCAATTCCGAATCCGCTTTGAAAATTAATCATTTGTTTTTGGATAATTGATTTCTAGTTTTGAACCCTCTATTATAAGGTTTTGAACCCCTTTGAGTTTTCAAAATCTCGTCAAAGTTTTGGGTCCTAAATAATGTGAACACGTGCAAACTGGAAGAGTGAATGCCTGTACCCTGAGTTTTTTGTCTAAGGCTAGAGTGTTCGTACAAATCCACATAATCGGACCAGTCACTCTTACCTGGGAACTCTTGGGGTGAGTGTCCACTTACAGGCGAGCATGTCTTCGTGATACATTATGAGGATCTATTTGCTTGGATTCAGCCTTTGTGTATCGTTTGTTTGCTTCGTGGTTCAAACAAATGACCATCACCCATGATTTTGGTCGGTAATTGTAACATCCTATTCTTACCCAATGCCATTTCATTTGTTTTCTCTCTTGTTTTCCCCTTTTAGAATGCCTCCACGACGCGAAAATCAGGTATCTATTGAAGAGCTGGCAGCTGTCATTACACAGCAAATGACTGCTGCATTCCCGAACATCATTGCTCAATGTAACCAAGCCCTCAACAACAATAATGCCCCCTGCAACTTCAAGACATTCAACTCGACTAAGCCATCAAAGTTTTCTGGGTCTCATGGAGCGACTGGACTTCTGCAATGGTTCGAGAGTTTAGAGAGCACCTTCAGACATGTTCAATGTCCAAACGAGCGAAAGGTAGAATTCGCATCTAGCGTCTTTGAGAAACGAGCTTTGACATGGTGGAATGGTGTGATGAGAGATAGGGGTACCGATGTGGCACTGGCTCAAACATGGCAAGAGCTTCGAGCTCTGATGATGAAGGAATTCTGTCCTCGTCATGAGCAGGGCCTTAGAAAGGGAGTTCGACGATCTTAAGCAAGATAGCGGTGAGCATCGAGCCTACACGAATCGTTATGAGGAGTTAAGTTTGTTATGCCCGAATATGGTTACGCCTTTGGATAAGGCAATCGAAAAGTACATTGATGGCCTCCCTGACTCAGTACAAGACATTGTGACCGGTAGTAATCCCACTACAGTTAGACAGGCCATTGAGCTATCTGCAACCTTGACTGAATCAAAGATCAGGAAAAGTAAACTTTTCCGAAAAGGTGACAAGAAACCGGTCGAGGAATCGAAACCAATCGAGGAATCAAAGACCATGGATGAACAGACTGGATCCCCTAAGAAGTCAAAGAAGCGAAAGGCTTCTCAGAACTTCGCCGTGGTCGCTCACAATGGTCAAGCCGTCCCCAACCAACCAGCTCAACCCCCTGCTTGGAAACCATACAATGGAACTGCACCCTTGTGCAACCAATGTAGCCTCCATCATCATGCCAATGTAAAGTGCCGCAATTGCCAAACTTGTGGACTTATAGGCCATACAGCAAGAGTCTGCCCAGCTGCAGCTGCGCCAAACCAAGCTAGCAACAATCCCGCTCTAGGTCGTTTCCTACCAGGTTCTTGTTTCAACTGTGGCGAGATGGGTCATTTCCGAAGAAATTGCCCAAAGCTTGCCAATGCAAATCCAGCACAGGGATGAGCATCTGACCGACCAGAAGACAACATCGTTTAGAAATAATCACGTCTTATGTATTATTTTCTTTTGTTGTCAAGGTCCATGAAACAGTTGTTATCATTGTTTATAAATAAATCTTTTATTTACATTGCAATGTATTTATGTGGTTGTATGTATAAAGAACATATCCCCTACAATACCGAAAAGCGAGGAATCGTATTCCTTGAAAAGCAAACTACCCCCAAAATTTTTCCATCTTATGATCTCTTGCATTTCCCATGAAATTCCTAAGTACCCGTTTATTCTAAGGAAACAAAGTACAAGGCGCAAGTTACAACACTGGATGAATACCCAAAGTACCACCATAAATCCTTAATAGGGTACCTAAGGGTATTTCCGTAAGTCCTTAATTGTTGTATACCTTAATTTGAATGTGGTGATTCCTTGTAATAAAGTACCAAATGAATTTTTGGAAGATCTTTCTATCTTCATAGTTAGATTCTTGATAATGTTTAAAGTACCAAATGAAATCCACGGAATGGATTCCTCGTGTGCTTTAAATGCATGTGCACAGATAGCAGAGCAAATTAACAAAATGACAACAAATCTAAAATTAAGTTAAACAATTTTGTGGCTATGTGACTATGTGTTTATGCATTTTGTGTTTTCTTTTATGTATTTTTCTGTGTTTTTGTATACTCTGGATATTCGTTATCCAAATCCTCGAAGAATCTTCCATATCATTCGTATAAGGGATTCATAGTAGGATACCCAAAGGTACTATATAAAATCCTTAATGGAATTCTACGTTGTAGTTAAGTCCCTTGGATTATAAAGTACTACTCCATAATTAGACCCCTTGAGTGGTCTAGTTAAACAGATTGATCCAAAAAAATCTGGTTAGGAACATCATGTGATGATATAGCCGAAAGGTCTCATTGGTGGCCTAATTAAAAAGATCATCTGTCGATCTAATTAAAGGGACCCTATGGTAGTCTAGTCACCCTCATCACAGGTTCGATTTTCTTCCCCTAAACATTACATGACGAACTATGCGGACTGTGCAAGGAATTACGTAATTATGGATGCATACATAATTATGGAATTTAGTGCACAGAAACCACAGCAAGTTTTGTCATATGTCTAGAATTAGCTCTATTCATTTCCATTTCTGAGGAAGCAACCGTTGAAAATGACTCCGTCAGTTCATTTTTCGTTTCTGAAGATTGTCCGTTGAGGAAATGAATATCCGTTTGTTTATCCTTATCATTTCCATTTCTGAGGAAGCAATCGTTGAAAATGACTCCGTCAGTTCATTTTTCGTTTCTAAAGATTGTCCGTTGAGGAAATGAATATCCGTTTGTTTATCCTTTCATTTCCATTTCTGAGGAAGCAACCGTTGAAAATGACTCCGTCAGTTCATTTTTCGTTTCTGAAGATTGTCCGTTGAGGAAATGAATATCCGTTTGTTTATCCTTATCATTTCCATTTCTGAGGAAGCAACCGTTGAAAATGACTCCGTCAGTTCATTTTTCGTTTCTAAAGATTGTCCATTGAGGAAATGAATATCAGTTTGTTTATCCTTTCATTTCCGTTCTGAGGAAGCAACCGTTGAAAATGACTCCGTCAGTTCATTTTTCGTTTCTGAAGATTGTCGGTTGAGGAAATGAATATCCGTTTGTTTATCCTTTCATTTCCGTTTCTGAGGAAGCAACCGTTGAAAATAACTCTGTATGTTCATTTTCGTTTCTGAAGATTGTCTGCTGAGGAAATGAATCCCCGGTTGTTTATTCCTTCATTTCCGCTTCTAAAGAATACTCGTTGAGGAAAATGACTCCGTTTGTTCGTTTTCATTTCCGAAGAATGTCCGTTAAGGAAATGACAGGATTATGCCTTGCATATCTCTGATGGTTATTTGACATAAAATCACAGATAGACTCCTACGAATAAATTTCAGGACGAAATTTCCTAAAGTAGGGGAGACTGTGACACCTGGGCCACTGCGACCTTCAAAAAAATACCAAGCCAATGAAATATTGTATTTCATACATGGAATCTGTATAAGTATGTGTATCTTTTGCACATATCAATTCTTGTTCGATTTCAAGCTCTAAATCGCTTTCTGGAAGGTTATACGCGCACTGATGCGTAAATATAACCAGTTTAATGCAACGAACACTCCGGAATAGTGAAATAGGCTTAACATACCTTAAATAACCTTTACATAACTTAGAAATAAGTTTTGAAGGCTTTGGTAGGGCAAAACCAAGTTTAATCGCTTACAGGGACTAGATTCGACAAACTGCGAAAGTATGCCAATTTGAACTGTAACAGACATTTCGGAACATGGCCATAAGTTAAACATACCATAAATATCCTTTACATAGCTTAGAAATAGGCCTTAAGGGGTTCGGTGTGCTAAAATAAACTTTTGGGTCATTCAGGGACTAAAAGTGTCAAAAAGTGCATAAGTTTGCTCTTTCGCGCATAACTTACGTTCTGAATACATCCGGACATCCAAAAAAAATTATGTAAGCACTAAAATATTTTATTTTAGTGTTTGGCATAAGAAAAATCCATTCGTCGCGTCATTTGGATCGTTTTTTCGCGCTTATGCGCATTCCATCGTAATTAAGCGAACATCGCGATCGTACGACCAAACGAACCAACATCCGGCATATTTTTTAGCATGTTTCATGTCCACAATGTTTAGGCATCATTTTAGGGCCTTAAAGTTGACTTAACGAGCCTTAAACATGTCGGAAATGGCCTTAATACACAACAGGGACTGAAATAGAAACTTTGGAAACTGTTGCTGATCAGAAGGACCTTAGCGTGACACCTAGCCCCCTTGGCGTCACGCGAGGCCCCTTCAGATGCAAAAACTCGTTTTTATTGCTGTTAACAGCCTTTCAACACTCCAAAGGCCAATGCCTCTTGCAAATCTCTGGGGTTAGGGGCATATTATGATACCACAACATTGCGACACTTGTACGGATGAGATTCGAGCATGTAAATCGATAAACGATCCTAACGGTCTTGCATATCCTATAAATACCCCCCCCCCCTTCTTGCAAAAACCCACAAAATCTGATCTAAAAGCTCTAAGTTGAAGCCATTGCTTCATACCTGAGCTACTTGGATCAAGATTAGCTTTCGGGGACCCTTTGTAAGTGTTCTTTCGTTCTTTTCATTCGTTTTAGCGTTAAAGTCAAACTTTGTTTGACTTTCTGCATTGACCAGTTTATGGTCAATGCGAAGTTCGTTTGAACTTCATAACGTGAGCGTGATCACGATGGTTATAGTCCCTAGTGACTATACCTACTGATTACCACGTTATCTAGGCTCAGTGACGAGTCGTAGTTTCGGCCAAAATGCGCATTCTTTCGTATTTTGTAACCAAACTACTCATAGGTATCAAAACCGTTTGTTTTGATACTAAACCTGTTTTCTAAACTTAGTTAAGCATGTTCTAACATGCTTAGCTCGTCACTTTTAGTTTAGTGTTTATATTGGGTCGTAAGGTAAGCGATCTAAACAATCGCTTATACTTTCGAACCCGACCCGTTTGGTCGATCATTAGGATCCGACCAAACACATTAGGTGACCATAGTTGTATAGGGAATGACCTTCCGAGGTTATACCTTATGGTCACATCGTTTAAGTAGTTGTATGATAGGTAGTTTATATGCCTTAGGTAAATTACCAAAATGCCCATTTTACGCCAAAATTCATATTAAGCGTATGTAACATAACTTTTGACATCTAAACTAATTTGGTAACAATATTAGACATGTTAAGGCGTATTTTACTTATCATAGAACTAGTTAGGCGTTCCGAACGCGTTTTACGCGAACGACACGTTAAAGTAGCATAAGCTACCTAAACGGGTCGTAATGGGTCGTAAGCACTTAGGTTAGGTTTCATTTTAGTATGTGGGCTTTGTTAAACCATATTACAGGAGTTCCCATACTCGTTTGGTTTACGAACGCTCATTCTATCCAATCCTCCGATTTAGGTCCGGTATATTAACATAGTTACCTATATTAGGTGTCGTTTGATATCCGTGATCTCTAGCACTGTTTGGTTGTTACTCAAGGACTACTAAGCAATCTCAAGTACATAGACCCCTCTTTTACTGTTTTTCCAAACTGTTTTGGGGTGAAACACATGTGCCTACTTGTTACTTTCATGTTTCCATGTTTTCATATCACATACTTGCTATGTTCACTAGTACACTATTAGTACATTGTTTTACATTACATTTCATGCTATGTATGTCCATTGTGTGCATACTTAGTACATTGTTTTACGTTACATTTTGTTGCATATGCTCATCCAGCATATGAACACATTATATTACATTATGTGAACCAATTGTATCTATTGAACCATGTGAACCATTTGACAATAGACATTTGACTATACCTAGACATTTCTACAATTGTTAAACATTACATCTTGATGGATTGGTTTGAGTAAGTTATTTAAGTAACGAGGCGTGTGTAATATGATACAAGCATGGTGGATACGCCGCTGGTCCTTCCTATATATAAGTGTTTGTATGGTATTACATATCGTAGCGTTATTTGAATCATTTCAATTTGAGACATATAACATTTTATACGAATAACATACTTTTCACAAGACATTGTTTTACAAACAACTTATCTTATACAAACTCATTTTACTTGGTTATTCATTTAACCTTACATTTATTTATACATATCATCTGATCTTATCGTTTTTCAAATGATTTACAAGACAAACCAAATTACAAGGTTCATGACTAAACATTTTCTCAAACATAAGTCATGAATTCTATTTTCACAAAACCTATGTATCTCACAGGCATTTTTATGCTGACGTACCTATTTTCACATGTGTTTCAGGATATGATGCATAGGATTTATCAAGATACACTTAGGCTGTCACACCCCGACCACGTAAAACAACAAATCGTGGCGGAAACGTCGGGGAGTGTTGTAACAGAATCATTGTTTCGCAACCATGGATCAAATAGTTTTGTTTTATTGAATTATTGAAGTCATTGTTTTTGTACAACTTAGATAAATACAATAATTGTTTTCTCAGTTTTTAAGTCACTAAGGCACGAGTCCATCCTACGTTTAGCATGCATCAACAATCATCACATAGCAGTACCTGAAACATATATGAAAATAGGTACGTCAGCATAAAAATGCCTGTGAGTAACATAGGATTTTGTGTATTAGATTCATGGCTTTGGATAATGTGAGAAAAGGTTTTATGTTTTCAAAATAGCCATGAATCTAACGTAAAAGTTTTGTTTCTGAAAACGAGTCGTTTTGGAAAAGAGTTTATAGTATAGACAAAAACATACTTTGGTTTTGAAAAGCTTGTATAAATAGTATAACAAAGTATACTTTAGTTTTGAAATGGTTAAATGGATAGTATATCGAAATATACTTTAGTAATTAAAATAATAGTTTTGGTAGTATATCTCAAATATACTTTGGTTTAAGGATAAAAGTGTTGGTAGTATATCAAATTATACTTTGGTTTGAAAATAGCATATCAAATATGCTTTGGTTTAAAAAAAATAGCATATCAGTTATGCTTTGGTAGTATATCAAATTATACTTTAGTTTATGAAATAACAAAGTAGGTAGTATATCAAACTATACTTTGGTAAACAGTAGCATATCAAACTATGCTTTGGATAGTATATCAAAATATACTTTGGTTTAAAATAACAAGATTGGTAGTATATCAAACTATACTTTGGTAAACAGTAGCATATCAAACTATGCTTTTGGTAATTAACAAAGTAGTATGTTAAAACATATGTTGGATTTTGTACTTAGTATATCAAAATATACTTTGGTAGATCATATTTGAGAGCACACCAGACTGTACTTTTGTAGTATATCAACATATACAAAGAGAGTGTGATTTGGTATTCAACCAAGCCTTAGTGTATCAAACTACACTTTGGAGACTATAGAAATACCACGAAGGCAATTTCTATTTGGTTTAAATTTGGTTTCTGACATTCCATACAACAGGAATGGGGTGTCTAGTCCTATAGCGCTATATCATACTACCAATCGGGGTGAATGTGTAAAAATGGTACAATCCAACAATTTGTTTATTAAGTTTTGGAAAATCAGTGTTTAAACCATAGGTAATTGTTTAAATTGTCAAAAGAATATGTATTAAGCATGTGTAATCATATAGTTTAAAATCAGGAAAATAAC
Source organism: Helianthus annuus (assembly GCF_002127325.2). Lineage (NCBI taxonomy): Eukaryota > Viridiplantae > Streptophyta > Magnoliopsida > Asterales > Asteraceae > Helianthus > Helianthus annuus. The sequence continues at coordinate 6,180,951 of NC_035446.2, read as the reverse complement.
AGATAGGCATATATGTTTCACCCCAAAACAATTGAAAACAGTAAAATAGGGGGACTATGTACTCACTTGAGATTGCAAGTATCCTTGATTAAGTGTCCTAACAAAGCTCGGGAAATCAAGGAATCAAGTGGCACCTAGTATGGATCACTATGTTAAACAATCGGATCCTAAATCGGAAGATAGGATAGAATGAAGTTCTATAAATCAAATGAGTATTGCAACTCATATGGCATGATTTAATAGACCTAACATTCTGATTTGGAAGTTTACCTAAGTGCTTTTGACCCGTTTCGACCCATTATGGTAGTATAAGCCACTATAATGCGTCGTTTGCGTAAAACTTATGTTCGGATGGTTAACTATGTGCTATGTCAAGTCTTACATGCCCAATTATCCCTAAACATGTTACTAATTCAGATTATATGTCAAAAATATGTTCACATAATCAAAATATGGATTTTAGCTTCAAAAGGGCATTTTGGTCATTTCCTATGGGCATACAAGCTAACTAGCATACGACTAACCAATCCTATGTGATCATAAGGTATAACCTCAGTGGTTATTCCCTATGCAACTATGATCACTAACTAAGCTTGGTCGGATCTTAAAGATCGACCAAATGGGTCGGGTTCGAAAGGCTAAGCGGTTGTTTAGACCGCTTACCTTACGACCCTAAACAAGCACTAATCTAATAGTGTCGAGTTAAACATGTCAAAACATGTCTAACCTACTGATTTGGTATCAAAACAAAGCGTTTTGATACCCTAAAGTAGTTCCGTTGCAAAACGCGTGCTAAAACGCATTTTGATCGAAACTTTGACTCGACACTACAACTAGTTAACGTGGTAATCAGCGGCTATAATCACGAAGGATTATAACTATCGTGATTACAATCACGTTTCAAAGTTCAATTGAACTTTGACTTGACCAATTGATGATCAAAACCGAAAGTCAAACTGTTGGCCAAACGTTTGACTTTCTGCATTACATAAGGAAAAAGCCATAAAAAGAATGAAAGAAGCTCACTAAGGGTCCTTGCTATCTTTTCAACAAGAAGACAAAGTCCCAATTCATCTTAGGAGAGCTCCAAAGCAGATGTGAAGGAGAGAAAGAAGGAATGAGCAATGAACAAGTGAATGGAGTGGCCTATTTATACTTGTTGGTGATTAACAAGATCATGACAAGTGGTTTTTTTAGCCATTAAGCAATGAATCACAACCATACAAGTGTAATTGACAGCTATACTTTGCTTGGAGAGGTGCTAACTTGGTCACCACACAAAGGAATTGCAAGAAAGGTCCCTGAATTATCAAACTGATGCTGAAAACAATGTTTCTGCCCAGATGTGATGGTCGCGTAGCGCGACCATAAAGCCTTATGGTCGTCGCGCTACGCGATGGTGTAGGCTGAACTTTCAAAATTTGGCAGAAATGGTCCCTGCACGTTTTTAAAGCCTTTTTCGATGCGTTTAAACCCCGTTAACCTCATTTCAAGGCTCTAAAATGAAGTTAAAGTATAGGGGACTCAAAACATGCTCGAAAACATCTCGGATGTCGGTTCGTTTGGTCGTACGATCGCGTTGTTCGGTTAATTACGACGGAACTCAAACGGATGCGAAAACGAACCAAATTAAGCGACGAATGGAATTTTTTGCATGCCGATCACCAAAATAAAAATATTTTAGTGTGTACAAAAATTTTGGATGTCCAGATGTGTCCAGAACGTGAGATATGCGCGAAAATGCAAACTTATGCCATTTTTGACACTTTTAGTCCCTGTAAGATCATATAAGCATGTTTTCGCACACCGAACCTATCAAAGCTTATTTCTAAGCTATGTTTAGGTTATATATGGTATGTTTAGCTTATGATCAAGTTCCGGACTATTCGTTACCTTACGAATCGGTATAGTTTCGCAGTTTGACGCAAATAGTCCCTGCGATCGAATAAACTTGTTTTTGCCATACCAAACCTTCCAAAACTTATTTCTAAGTTATGTAAAGGTCATTTAAAGTATGTTAAGCCTATTTCACTATTCCGGAGTGTTTGTCGCGCTAAACTGATTACGTTTACGCACCAGTGCGCATATAACTTTCCAGAAAGCAATTTAAAGCTCGGAATTGAACAAGAATTGATATGTGCAAAGGATACACATATTTATACAAATCCCAGGTATGAAACACAATGTTTCATAGGTTTGGCATTTGTTTGGTGTTCGTGGTGACACAGGTGTCACAGTCTCCCCTACTTTAGGAAATTTCGTCCCGAAATTTAATTCTAGAGGAAACTTGTGAAGACAACTGTGATCGTTTCGCTTTCAAATGAATCCTTCGTTTCCCAAGTAGAACTCTGGGTCACGTTTGGATTCTTAGCGAATCTGTTAACTGCCAGAATGTCGTTGTTGTAGTACCGAAAACATGGGGTTTTGAACAACGGATAGGAGAATGTTTCCTATGAAGACTATTATAGGAAACTTGTGTGTGCTCGAAATCAGAGTCGGAGAATGCAAAATAGGATTGACATTGGTCAAGGTCCAGGACTTCTAGCAATTTAAATAACGCTACTTTCACAATGTAATAAGGAACACTTATATATAGGAAGTACCAGCGGCGTATCCACCATGCCCTTTTTACATTGTTTCCGTCCCGTTATTCTTATCACTATAGGTCTTAACACATGACAAAACTTGTTGTGGTTTCTGTGCACTGAATTCCATAATTACGTATGCATCCATAATTACGTAATTCCTTGCACAGTCCGCACAGTTCATCTCATAATGTGTAGGGTAAAATCAATCGAATAACCATTAAATGACTTGACTAGACCACCAAAGGATCTTTTTAACCAGATCAATGAACGATCCTTTTAACCAGATCAACACATGATCTTCCTTAACTAGACCGTTGTATGATCTCTTTAAATAGACCACTTAAGGGATCTTTATAACTCGGAACCAAATAATCGTTTTGAATCAGCACTTTGGAATCCAAGGTTCTTACTATTTGCATAGAAGCCCCTTAAGGATTTAAGACAGTACTTTGAGTATCCTTCTGAGAATCTAACATATGAAAATACGGAAGATTCCACCAGGACTTAGATAACGAGCTTTGGAGTTACACATAAACACAAAATCACTGACGCGTATGTCGTGGGTCACGCAAATTTAATCCCCAAACAACTATAGATAGTGGTAGTAGGGTATCGAACTCAGGGAGTATGTGGAAGATGTGCTGATTGTATAGCTTTGTATTTAAACTAATATTAGACTAACTTGCAGAAATTAAAATTCGAGAGTTTGGTTTGTTGATTTGGAAAACTAAATTAAAAACTAATTCAAATCAAGATTGGTTGTAAAACAAATTAGGGGAGAACAATGATCACCTTAGGTTTCAGTTTCTTTAAACAATTGTGTGTAATTCTAACTAGAAAGAGTTACATAGACATAACTCGTGTATAGATGATTGAAGTGATAAAAGGGGACAAAGTACTCGGATTATATAAACGCGAGGTTGTTTCCCGATGACCAATTAATCAATAACCAACCCTAACCCTTCCCGTGATATCTCGGTTGCCAACGGCACCAAGAACGTACGATTAAGACTAGAAATTGCAATATTGATTAACAAACTACAAACAATCAAACATACACCATGACATTCAAGCAACGCAAGTTGTCATTCTAGAAATGCAGAAATTAAACACACAAAGGTTCAAGAAACATTCACCTAAGATGATCACCGAAGAGTTTAGCCAGACATGGCTCGGTGAATCATCATCAACATCAAACTATTGTTCATACGAATCAAAAGCACAAACCGAATGATTGAAATTGTTCAAAACCAAGCAAGTTCTCCAAAAATCGCCCCCAATGATGTCTAGAACCGTCCAATGATGAAAGATAGTGAAAAGACACTCCAAAACTGATTATATGATGGCAGTTACACTTTGGGGTCGCAGCTTCCACCGTAAATTACGGCTCCACCGTAATTTACGGTGGACATAATTCTTTTACGGCGCGAACAACCTGTGTTACGGTGGAGGAGAAAGTGAAAACCAGGTCCACCGTAAATTACGGCAGGACCGTAATTTACGGTGATCAGCTGCCTTGTCTTCTTTGTTGTTTCTTTTGTTCCACGCACGACCCGTTCTTCACCAAAGCCTCCAAAGCTGCGGTTACTCCATCCTTTAGCTCCTAAACTGCACCTGAAACATAAGCACCGTAGTTATCTAATTCAAGATAATTACACGATTTAGTGGAGGATTATTTCGTCTTTTAACATGCTTAAGGGTTGTCCAAAGGACCACCCGTCACATCCCCACACTTAACCGTTGCTTGTCCCAAGCAACTCATCCAAATGATTTCAAAACAAGTGATCAAATCAAACCAAGCAAAACATGCAATCTCTTTACCAACCCCTTTTTAACACCCAAGCAATGCACCCCTCTCAAATTCTCTCCTCTCGGCTACAAGTGAAAACTAGCAAAGATAAGCTAGACACACACTAGGCAAACGGGTGGTTGCACAATCATAAGCTTGTACCTAAATCGATCATTCTCCTACAATGGGTCAAACATGAATGCAAATCAAAGGGACTTCAAGGTTGTAACGCGGCTAGGTGTAAAGGTAGGAAATGGAATATATATGAAGTAGCGAAAATTCGACCCGGTCTTTTTATTATAAACAAAAACAAACTAACAAACAAACGCACTACTATATACAAGACAATTAAGCCCCTTTTTTTTCTTTTCATTGCTTTTCTCTTTTTTTTTTTTTTGATTTTTTTTTCTTTCAATCAAACAACCATACGATAACGCATTAACCATATCTACTTCAAACTAGCAAAACTACTAATACTATCACTAACACTATCCGACCGGGTCAAATTTGGGTAAATTTTAAGGAAGTAGCTAGGGGAAACAAATGATAAGCTTCACAGGCACAAAATGGGCAACTAAATGTCCAAACCCCCGCCCCTCTCACTACCATGCTCATATATATACTTATGAGGTCCAACCCCCCAAGTCCCACACTCGCTCACACCAACGACGAGGCTACCTAATGCCCTTATCCTTTCTACATTCATGTTTAACTAAGGATTCAAATCGCATTCAAGCACAAGTTCTAATGCACCCCCACCCGTAGCCACTCTCATCAAAGACAATTATTTATGTACAAGTGTGGCTACAACTCTCACCAAGAACGAAAAAGGTATCAAGGGTTGCCGGTGCATCAACTTGGGGTTAAGTTAGGGCGTTCAAAATTTCACATCATTTCGCTTGGCTCAAAATTTTTCAAAAACCTCAAAATTTCCCCCCATCCCCACACTTGGGATACATTGACCCCAATGTATGGCTTTGGGAGGCTTTAATCACTAAACTCAATCACCATCAACAAAAGCTTGTTTTCTCAAACCCCAAATTTCTTTTTGTATTTTTCTTTTTTATATTTTTTTTTATGTTTTTCTTTTTTTTATACGACACCACCAACAAACACCAACCCAACAATCAACCACATAATCAAACACCACCCATCCTCCCAACCATAATCAACATAAACCAACAAATATGTACAAACTATACACAAGAGAGAATACCACCTGATTAATAGTAGCGCGGTCCCGGAGGTCCAAAGATGGATGACATCATATCATTCCACTCTCCAAATCCGAATGCGCTGCTGCTACTCCCCTCTTGTTGTTGTGGTCCCTCCTGTTGCCTTGGGTCAAGCCACTGAGAATGGTGGAGTGGTGGAGTCGGATATGAAATGCTACCATCATAAGGCGGCAATGAGGCATAGTCCACATGTTGTGGATCTTCAACAACCGGCCTTCCGGCATGCCAATCCGCATGCATCCGCCTCATTTGATCATCATGATATCTATTATTAGCATCCACCTCTCGAGAGTATGCGTGGGTACGGTTCCATGCCTCATTGCGATCGAAGCTATGTTTTAACGACCGCTCTATGCTTGCACTATTCCTCGTGTTTTGATCATACAACGTCCTCTCCGGCCCCGACCATGTATCAAAAATAGATGCCGGCGGACGTTGGCTTTCGATCACCTCTTGCATTGAACCACTATAAGCCCACCCCGGCTCATAAGGTTGTTGCGCATAGTCGTAGAACATACCACCGTGACCTCCACCAAAACCCCCTAAACCAACATTTGCACCACCATGCGGCTCGTCCGCATAATCCTCGTCCCCACTCGGAACCATTTCTACATCACTCTCCGGCTCATCCGGCTCTCCCGGTAACAACTCTCTTGCATTCAACTTTAATGCCCTCCACCTTTGACCTTCAGATTTCAGCTTATGATAACGTTCCGACTGAGTATACGTCCAAACATTCCCCAACCTATCCAATGTAAATGGCTGGTGCCTTTTCGTCAAACCTCGGTCTTCGGATGTTAACGCTTTCTGTTGTTTCATCAAACCCGTAATTATACGACGGTACGGGACGATGTCTCTTCCATATTTGTTCCGGCATATCCATAAGTGGTGCATGATAAGGTAGCGTATCGGGAAGCGTGGGGACCCATGCATCAACGAATAAAGAACGGGTATTTCTGGGTACCTCACCTGTTCTTTGTCTCCCCTTCTTGGAATGACATTGAGAAGGCAGATTGTATGCAGCAATTTAGCTTCAATCTTCAAGTTCTTCCGGTATAGAATACCACTGTATCTACCGGGCAAAAACAATGCTGCCAACATGTCGTTCCATCTCACATGCTTTTCTGGTTTAAGCAATAAGTCATCAAGTGTGGGCACCATGTATTCCCTAGATGGAAGACTGTCATACTTTCCAAGCTTCTTCAGTGTATCATACGACATCTCCACCGGTACCCCATGTACCATCCCGATCAACTTCATTTGTGATGGCTTGTTGAAATTGTGACATTTTAGCGTTGCCATCCACTCTTGTATCTCCGTCATGAACAGATTACTCTTGTCTTTGTCGAAGCATTTAAGCGCCCCCTCCCAACCTAAAGCGCGAAACTTAGCAAACACCCCGAACTGACCAAATTGGGGCTCATCAACTTCTTTCTCACAAATAAACGCGGCTGCCTTGTTTTTCAACTTATTCATGCAATCATTGTAAAGTGTTGGCTGCCAAATCTCGGGTTGATCATCCAAAGACCCCGAGTTCCATACCGGCTTTTCACTCGGGTCTAACGCCATCTCTTCTTCGCCTTCACTTTCGCTTTCACTAACCCTACCCAGATATTGCCTCTTCTTTGATGGTTGCTCCTTTTGTTTTCCCTTGCCTTTTGATGAAGATGAGCTTGATCCCGCTTGTTCCTTTGTCTTTGCCATTTCCTACACACATGAAACAAGCAACAAAACAAACAACAAATTAAACCCTCTCTTCAAAATCATCCCCACACTTGCTTGTTATCATGGTTGTAGATGTTAGTGAACCAAAAGTGTATCAAGAATTTTTCAAAAAAAATTGGGCATGGTGTCTCTACAATGTAGAACATCCCAAAAGTTCACTACTTTAACCACATATCCTACATCTACAACCACAAACCATGTTCAATAATCAATTTCATAATCATCTCTTAACAACAAGCAAGTGGGCAAGAGCAAATAACCTAAATCACCTTACTTTTCACAATGTAGCACCAACATATAACAAAATAAGCGTTCATACCTTGTTTAAAGATGGAAGAGTGCTTGTGAAACCAAAAACCTCAAAACCCCCAAATTATCTCAAACTAGGGTTTCGAATTTGGACCCCAAAATTGCGTTTTCTCTGAAATCTCTCCTCACAATCACAAAGCTTATGAAAAATTAGTCAAGTTAGACCAAGATTTCACTTGATTTGGACAAAAATTGAAGGTTTTATGAAAGATGGAAGGTAGAAGAAGCTATGGAGGTTGTGGGTTTTGAGAGAAGAAGATGGTGATGGAAAAGTGAAAGAGAATGGGTGGATGGGGGAAATTTCACGTGACCAGATTTGTTTTATTATATTTTTTTATTTTTTTTTATTTATTACGGAACCCCAATCGACAGAGACAAATTTTCTGCGTGCCGTAATTTACGGTCTCACCGTAAATTACGGTGAGACCTGAACATCATTTCTTCACCGTAGCACAGGAGACTTTCACCGTAAAGCCCCAAACATTCCACTTTCCACCGTAAATTACGGTATTACCGTAATTTACGGTAATCACTGGTCCTCAATCCTTTCACCGTAACTCAGTAGAGTTACACCGTAAAACCCCACAATTTGTAATAGCCACCGTAAATTACGGCTGTACCGTAATTTACGGTGTACGCTGGGCATCCCTATTTTGACAAAAATTGAGGTTTTATATGACAAATTTTTAGATTTTTTAAGTTTTTCGATTTTTTTTTTAATGTTTTTTAATTTTTTCAAAAACTTGTAAAAATTACCCTACCCCCTCAAAAATCTCGTGTTGTCCTCAACACAATGTAAGAGCAATTCGCGACCCGAACATCCCCACACTTGTTTCGAACACGGACTTCGAGGAACTATGGCAATTGTGCAAATATAAAAAACAAAACAAAACTACTATGTACACTACCACCAAACCTGGGCCTCTCATGGTTGTTCCTCATCGACCGGGCGTAAGATATAGCCCGCTTTGTCAAGCTCCAAGTTGTTGATGTCATTTCCCTCCAAGTACGGCTTCAAGCGGTGACCGTTCACCGTTTGTTGTTTCAACGTTTGCTCATCTTGGATGTCCACATCACCAAATCGCCCAACTCTTCGAATAACATACGGACCCATCCATTTGCTTTTAAGCTTGCCCGCGAACATCTTCAATCGTGAGTTGTACAACCACACTTTCTGCCCCACTTCGAACGTTTTCTTGCGCAATTTCGCATCATGCACTTTCTTTAGTTTATCCTTATAAGCCGATGCACATTCGTACGCCTCATCTCGAATCTCTTCTATCTCGCTCAATTGCAACTTCCTCAACTTACCCGCCTCATCGTAATCCGCGTTGACTGTCTTGATCGCCCAATGCGCCCGATGCGCCAACTCCATTGGCAAGTGACAACCCTTACCATACACCATCCGGTAAGGTGTTGTGCCAATAGGAGTCTTGTAAGCCGTACGGTACGCCCACAAAGCATCATCCAACTTGCTCGACCAATCCTTTCTATCCGTTCTTACCGTCTTCATGAGGATCTCCTTGATTTGACGGTTGGACACTTCGACTTGTCCACTTGTTTGCGGATGGTAAGGTGTGGCGACTCGGTGGTTCACGCTATACCTCTTCAATAATTTTCCGAAGTTGAAGTTCTTGAAATGTGAACCACCATCACTGATAATAACCCGCGGGATTCCAAATCGAGAGAAGATATTGGATTGAACAAATTTACAAACAACCGAATGGTCGTTCGTTCGTGTTGCAATAGCCTCAATCCACTTCGAGACATAATCCACCGCCACAAGAATATAAAGAAAGCCATTCGAATTCGGAAACGGACCCATAAAATCTATTCCCCAAACATCAAATATCTCTACAACCAAGATTGGTTGTAGTGGCATCTCATCCCTCTTCGATATGCTACCCATCTTTTGGCAGTTTATACAATTCCGGGCGAACTCAATTGCATCCTTGAAAATAGTGGGCCAATAAAACCCACAAGAAAGTACCCGATAGCCCGTTTTATGCCCACTAAAATGACCCCCGCAAGCGGACGAATGGGCATGAGTTAAGATTTCTAACACTTCCGTCTCGGGCACACACCTCCGTATAACCTGATCCGGTCCGATCTTGAAGAGATCCGGCTCATCCCAAATGTATTGCTTTACTTGGACCATAAATTGTTGACGACGCTTTTTAGTCCAATGAGTTGGAATGGCACCCGTGGCTAAATAGTTGACATAATGCGCATACCATGGCGCAACGAAAGTGGAAACGGCTAACAACTGCTCATCGGGGAAACTTTCATTAATCTCACTTACATCGTCAATCCCTTCTACCGGAATCCGAGACAAATGATCCGTTACTACATTCTCGCTTCCCTTCTTATCTCGGATCTCTAGATCAAACTCTTGTAATAATAAGACCCATCGAATCAATCACGGCTTCGCATCCTTTTTCTCCATCAAATACCGAACTGCACTATGATCCGAATAAACCACTACCTTGCTTCCCCAAATATACGAGCGAAACTTATCCAAAGCATACACCACCGCTAGTAATTCCTTCTCGGTTGTGGTGTAGTTAAGTTGCGCTTCGGATAAAGTTTTGCTTGCATAGTAAATAACCACCGGTTTCTTGTCAACCCGTTGACCCAAAACTGCACCAATAGTGGTGTCGCTTGCATCACACATTATCTCGAACGGCTTTGACCAATCGGGTGGTTGCAAGATAGGCGCCTTGACCAAGTGTTCCTTCGAAACAGTGAAACCTTGCATACACTCGTTAGTAAAATCAAACGGGACATCTTTTAATAACAAATTACATAAGGGTTTGGTGATAACACTAAAACCCTTAATGAAACGTCGATAAAAACCCGCGTGTCCCAAGAATGACCTTACACCCTTAACATTTTTAGGAGGTGGCAAAGATGATATTACCCGTATCTTTGCCTTATCCACCTCCATCCCCCTTTCCGAAATCACATGCCCCAACACAATGCCCTCTTGCACCATGAAATGGCTTTTCTCCCAACTTAGCACTAAATTTTTCTCAACGCACCTTTTCAAAACCTTTTGCAATTCGTTGAGACAAGCATCAAAAGTAGTGCCAAAAATGGAGAAATCATCCATAAATACTTCGAGCGACTCTCCAACCATGTCCGAGAAAATACTCATCATACATCGTTGGAACGTTGCCGGAGCATTACACAAGCCAAATGGCATTCGCCTAAACGCAAAGGTGCCATATGGACATGTGAAGGTGGTCTTGTGTTGGTCATCCGGGTGTATGGCGATTTGATTATAACCCGAATACCCATCTAAGAAGCAATAATATTTTTGACCCGACAATTTTTCAATAATTTGGTCAATGAAAGGTAGCGGGAAATGGTCCTTAGAAGTGGCGGCATTCAGTTTTCGGTAGTCAATACACACCCGCCACCCGGTAACCGGTCGGGTGGCAATTTGTTCACCACTTTCATCCTTGACTACTTGAATGCCGGCCTTCTTAGGCACAACTTGGGTGGGACTCACCCAAGCGCTATCCGAAATCGGATAGATGATTCCCGCATCCAACCATTTAATTACCTCTTTTTTTACTACCTCCCTTAGGTTCGGGTTCAACCGCCTTTGAGCTTCTCGTGTCGGTTTGGCATCTTCGGTTGTGATGATTTTATGCATGACAATGGATGGACTAATTCCTTTGAGGTCGGCAATCGTCCATCCAATAGCACCCTTGTTCGCTTTTAAAACCTCCATCAATGCTTGCTCTTGTGCCAACTCCAAATTAGAGGCAATAATAACCGGTAAAGTGTCATTATCCCCTAGGAATACATACTTCAAATGGTTAGGCAAGTCCTTGAGCTCCAACTTTGGTGCTTCCTCCAATGATGGTTTTGTACCCGAATCGATCTCCACCGGTAAACCCTCGAATTGATGGGTCCATGGTGGTCTACCTTCTTTCATTGCCATAGCATCTTGTGCTTCCTCTTCAACCCGTAGTGCATAAGCATGTACCTGTTCAGAAAAGTCACACAGGCAAATATCCAAACCATCCTCCTCATACTCATGCGGGTTGCATCCATCTACTATGTCTGCCATGAAACACTCATCAACACCGTTAGCATTAGAATTGTTAGTAAAAACATTCAAACGCATTTTTCGATTTCCAAACGCCATATCAACTGTACCAAATCTACAATCAATAATAGCATGTGCGGTGCTTAAAAATGGCCGACCCAAAATTATATTTTGTTGTTGTGTAGGATCCGCCGATGAGTAATCCAAAACTAAGAAGTCCACCGGGTAATAAAACTCATCAATTTTTACAATTACGTTTTGAACCATACCCCGAGGCAACTTATGAGACAAATCGGCCAAAACAACCGTCGTCTCCACCCTTGCTAATGGACCAAAGTCATATTGGTCGTATAAGCCCCCCGGTAAAATGCTAACTCCGGCTCCAAGATCTAGCAACGCCTTAGCCATTTGAAAATTACCAACTTGTACATTAATCAATGGCGTACCCGGATCTTGGAGCTTAGGAGGAAGCTCTCCATTCAACACCGCACTTACTTGCCCGGTCAAATCCACCCGCTTAGGCACTTTCTTTTTGTTTTGCCTTTTTTGTGTACATAATTCTTTTAAGAATTTTGCATAAGCGGGGACTTGTTTTATTGCATCGAGGAGTGGGAGATTTATTTTTACTTGTTTGAACATATCCCACATCTCCTCTTTTTGAGGACCTCTCGACACAATAAAATTTTTCTTTCCCGGGTCAAGTAAAGCCGATGGAAATGGAACTTGACTCGGTTCACCCTCAACTTTTTCATTCTTTTCACTTTCACCCAAACCCGGTTTTTTAATAATTGTTTCTTTTGGTTTAACCGGTGAAAGTTCATCATCACTCTCAATTCCCGTGATATCCTCAACCACCCCCTCAACCAATTCGGATGACAAATTGGCTTTAAATTCTTTCCCACTTCTTAAAACACTAACATGATTAATATTAACATTACCTCGTGACGAACCATGTGAAGGGTTTACCTTAGTGTCGCTTGGAAGTTGACCCTTTCCTTTCTTCAATTCCGCCACATCGGTTGCTAATTGACCCATTTGGGTTGTTAGTGATTGGATGTTTTTATCACGAACCTCATCCTTTTGCATTCGCACTTCGTCTAGTTGGTTCCGTTTTTGCATCTCCATTTGCATGCTCTTTAGCATCTCCATCACCTCGTTTCCACCCGAAGACCCCCCTTGCTCTTGACCCGTTTGGTATTGCTTTTGATAACCTTGGTTATTTCCTCCTCGGTATCCACCTTGATTATTGTAAGATGGGCGTGAACCAAAATTACCTTGGCTACCTTGAAAATTTGGGTTCGCTTGATTTGAAGGGTTCCCATATCTAAAGTTCGGATGGTTCCTCAATCCGGAGTGGTAGGTATTAGAATTCATGTTGTTGTAGTTCCTACCACCTCCTCCTTGACCTTGACCTTGACCTTGAACCGCATGGACTTCCTCATATTGCCTTTCCAACATCCCTTGGCAATTTTCAGCCGCATGACCTATTTCATTACACAAAGCACAAACATTATATATTTGGTTAGTGGTTTGAACATTACCATCATCTATGGCGTGCACTTGCGGTCGGGTAGTGGTCGGTCGGGCTCTTCTTGAAGCTTGAGCTTTCCTCTTTGATGTAGTTGCCATGCTTTCCAAGAACTCCCAATCTTCATTCTCATAGTTTGTTCCAAAAGTCCCACCGGTGATAGACATCAAATCGCGTGCGTCTTCGGCACTCAACCCCTCATGAAAGGCATTCATTAACTCCCACAATTCGATTCCATGGTGAGGGCAATTCTTTATCATCATATTGAATCGTTCGAACGCTTCATGGAACATCTCACCATGTTGTTGTTGGAAGCTCCTCAACCCCTTTCTAGCATCATTAGTCTTTTGGGCGGTATAGAATTCGTCTAAGAAAGTTTGTTGCATTTCCCCCCAAGTGTAAATAGATGCCGAAGGCAAAGTGTAGAACCACTTCTTTGCCTTATCCTCCAAAGAAAACTGAAATAAGACCAACTTGACTTCATCGGCCGAAAAACCTTGACTCCCAAAAGTGTTGCAAATTGAGTCATAGGCCTCTAAATGGAAATACAGCTCCTCCGTTGCTAACCCTTTGTACTTCGGTAAACTTTGCAACGAATTTGTTCTTACTTCAAAAGTTCTCCCTTGGTTGTTGTGAGGGATAACCACCGGCGAAGGGTTTTGAGTAATGATTGGCCTGAAATGTGCCTCTATCCCCCTTGCTTGTTCCCTAAGATGCCTTCTTGGAACACCCAATCGACCCCTTGGACGAATAGGACCCATTGGTCTTGGTATAGGCCCTTGTGGTGCAATTGGTTGTTGGGGCATCGGTGGGTATTGAATCGGTCTTTGAAATTGTGGTTGTACATGTTGTGGCCGAACTTGTTGCAATGGAATAGGTTGTTGTATTGGTGGCCCTTGTGGTCTTGGTCGAATGTGTTGTGGTATAATTTGTTGTTGTGGCATTCCACCAACACTTGCCATCCCTTGAGATTGACTTTGCAAATACCCAAACTCTCCTTGATCACCATAACCTCCATAACCGTACCCATCATCTTCATAACCCTCATAATCTTCAAATCCCTCATCATAACCATCTCCTTGAATTCCCGAGGTCTGCCCAAATGGGATGGTCGAATACTGAAAGCCCGATTGTTGTTGTTGTGGTCTAAAAGATGAAGTAGTATGCACGATAGTTGAATTAGGTGCAATTGTGAAGGTGGATGATGATTGACCCGTAGTTGGGGGAAAGAAGTGAGATAATGGTGGGATTGTGGTGGATGGATTGTAGGTGATGGTAGGCTCAGTTTGAGTGGTGATTGGTTGGGTGACATTGGATGGTGTAAATTCAGCGGTGGTATTAGGTAATGTAGTGTTTGGTGATGGTTGGGTGGAAGTAGGTATAAAGGATGAGGATGATTGACTGGTTGTAGGTGGAATTTGAGAATCAGCCATTATGTTTCTCGGTGTAATGGGTGAAGTGGGTGAACCAATGATTTTGTTTTCTCGCACTAAAACTCGGTTTTGCCTTAGCGTTCTTTCAATTTCCGGATCAAACGATAGCGGTGATGACCTGTGAGAGCCTCTAGTATGCATACACCTGAAGTACCTGCACACTAAACACAACCAACGTAAACCCGAAAATAACAAACAAAACTATTAAACTAACACACGTTGCGCACTACTCCCCGGCAACGGCGCCAAAATTTGACGTGTATGTCGTGGGTCACGCAAATTTAATCCCCAAACAACTATAGATAGTGGTAGTAGGGTATCGAACTCAGGGAGTATGTGGAAGATGTGCTGATTGTATAGCTTTGTATTTAAACTAATATTAGACTAACTTGCAGAAATTAAAATTCGAGAGTTTGGTTTGTTGATTTGGAAAACTAAATTAAAAACTAATTCAAATCAAGATTGGTTGTAAAACAAATTAGGGGAGAACAATGATCACCTTAGGTTTCAGTTTCTTTAAACAATTGTGTGTAATTCTAACTAGAAAGAGTTACATAGACATAACTCGTGTATAGATGATTGAAGTGATAAAAGGGGACAAAGTACTCGGATTATATAAACGCGAGGTTGTTTCCCGATGACCAATTAATCAATAACCAACCCTAACCCTTCCCGTGATATCTCGGTTGCCAACGGCACCAAGAACGTACGATTAAGACTAGAAATTGCAATATTGATTAACAAACTACAAACAATCAAACATACACCATGACATTCAAGCAACGCAAGTTGTCATTCTAGAAATGCAGAAATTAAACACACAAAGGTTCAAGAAACATTCACCTAAGATGATCACCGAAGAGTTTAGCCGGACATGGCTCGGTGAATCATCATCAACATCAAACTATTGTTCATACGAATCAAAAGCACAAACCGAATTATTGAAATTGTTCAAAACCAAGCAAGTTCTCCAAAAATCGCCCCCAATGATGTCTAGAACCGTCCAATGATGAAAGATAGTGAAAAGACACTCCAAAACTGATTATATGATGGCAGTTACACTTTGGGGTCGCAGCTTCCACCGTAAATTACGGCTCCACCGTAATTTACGGTGGACATAATTCTTTTACGGCGCGAACAACCTGTGTTACGGTGGAGGAGAAAGTGAAAACCAGGTCCACCGTAAATTACGGCAGGACCGTAATTTATGGTGATCAGCTGCCTTGTCTTCTTTGTTGTTTCTTTTGTTCCACGCATGACCCGTTCTTCACCAAAGCCTCCAAAGCTGCGGTTACTCCATCCTTTAGCTCCTAAACTGCACCTGAAACATAAGCACCGTAGTTATCTAATTCAAGATAATTACACGATTTAGTGGAGGATTATTTCGTCTTTTAACATGCTTAAGGGTTGTCCAAAGGACCACCCGTCAATCACCAAATTATGTATTCGTTAATTTAATTATTAGCTCGTTTGTGAATTTGAATACACTAGAAATCCAATCACGGACTTCAATTAGTACTTTAAAATATCCTCAAGAATCTAACTATGAAGATAGGAAGATCTTATAAGGATTTGGAATTTGTTTCTGTCGTGTTATAATATTCGTATTAGGATAAATAAAGAATCCAATTAAGGACTTACGACAGTACCTTTATCAAATCAAAGATTTGAAATGGTACTTCAAGTATCTGATTAAGAAATGCACCTGTACTTTGTTTCTTAAAAAAAACTAGTACTTAGGATTTTTGGGGAGATCACAAATGATCATAGAATAAAGGAATCACACGAGAAGTTTGTTCTGAAAAGAACATGGTTCTTTGGTGTCGATATTGTAGGGGTATGTCAACACACACACAATCGTATCAGTTTTGGAAATAAAATTGGAACAACCATTTTGTTTATAGTAACTGAATTGTCTCAAATGTCAAAAGATAACAAACGAAGGAAATACAAAAGTCTAATTGTTCACTACTGCATTGTCATTTGCATTTGCCTCGTTTATGTTAAATGCTCGTCCGCGCGCTGGATTTGCATTAACAAGTCTCGGGCAATTGTTCCGGTAGTGAGTAAGATCACCACAGTTATAGCACGATCCAGGTGGAAATTGTGCTTGAACAGCAGCAGGATTTGCAGCATTTCGGTTTTGGATAACATGACGGCAGGTTTCGACCAAATGTCCCAATCGCCCACAGTGGGTACACTTGAGACACGGTGTTTGATTCACATGATGACGGTTGCATTTGTTGCACAAGGGTGCAGTACCAATATAGTTCTTCCTAGCACGAGGCTGTGCTGGCTGATTTGGTGCAACCTGATCATTCTGAGAGACTACTGCGAAGTTTTGTGAAGCCTTACGCTTCTTCGATTTCTTAGAGGACTCGGTCTGTTTATCCTTTGGTTTATCTTGTGCTGACTTGTCAGATGGTCTCGGATCGCCTTTTCGGAAAAGCTTACCCTTCCTGATTTGAGATTCAGTCAGGGTGGCAGATAGTTCAATGGCTTGTCTGACGGTAGTAGGGTTGCTACCAGTAACAATATCCTGAACTGGGTCAGGAAGACCATCGATGTATCTTTCAATCGCCTTATCCAAGGGCGTAACCATGATAGGACATAACAGACTCAATTCCTCGTAACGATCAGTGTAGGCTCGATGTTCACCGCTGTCTTGTTTGAGATCATCAAATTCCCGTTCCAAAGCCCTAAGCTCATGACGAGGACAGAATTCCTTCATCATTAGAGCCCGAAGCTCTTCCCAGGTTTGTGCCATTGCTACATCGGCACCTCGATCCCTCATTATTCCATTCCACCATGTGAGTGCTCTTTTCTGGAATACACTCGACGCAAACTCAACTTTTCGCTCGTTTGGGCATTGCACATGACGAAATGTGCTTTCAAGACTCTCAAACCACTGTAGGAGTCCCGTGGCCCCTTCAGACCCAGTAAATGTGAGTGGCTTAGCTGAGTTGAATGTCTTAAAGGTGCACTGAACATTGTTATTGTTTGCCTGATTTATCTGGGTGATAAGGTTCGGGAGTACAGCAGCGAATTGCTGAGCGATTAAGGCTGCCAAGGCGGCATCCTGAGCTTGATCACGTCGAGGAGGCATATTCTAAAAGGGCAAAGAAACATGAAGGAAAAACTAGTGAGATGTCATTGGATATTTAAAACTGGATGTTAAGAATATCAACAAGGCATAAGGATTGTGACCAGTTGTTCGTTACTTAAAACAAACAAACGACACTGTGACAAATCAAAGTAAATGGGTCAACATGATGTATCACTGAAGACATGCTCGCCTATAAGTGAACACTCACCCCAAGAGTTCCCAGGTAAGAGTGACTGGTCCGATACTGCGGATTTGTACGAACACTCTAGCCTTAGACAGAAAACTCAGGGTACAGGCATTCACCCTTCCAGTTTGCACGTGTTCACATTATTTAGACCCAAACTTTGACGAGATTTTAAAAACACCAAAGGCTTAAAATCCTAAAAACAAATCATCTAAGGATAGATGACTTCTTGTGATGTTTTTGAAAGATTTTGACTCGAGAGAATGAATTGTGTTTTGTTTTTGTTAATCACCTAAGGATAGGTGAAGTGTATTGTTTTAAGACTAAACACAAGATAACTTGTGTTAGGGTCCTAGGAAGGTTATAGTCTAGGTCAAAGCATTACTAATAACCTAATTCCCTATAACCATTGGCTCTGATACCAACTTTTCTGTCACACCCCGACCACGTAAAACAACAAATCGTGGCGGAAACGTCGGGGAGTGTTGTAACAGAATCATTGTTTCGCAACCATGGATCAAATAGTTTTGTTTTATTGAATTATTGAAGTCATTGTTTTTGTACAACTTAGATAAATACAATAATTGTTTTCTCAGTTTTTAAGTCACTAAGGCACGAGTCCATCCTACGTTTAGCATGCATCAACAATCATCACATAGCAGTACCCGAAACATATATGAAAATATGTACGTCAGCATAAAAATGCCTGTGAGTAACATAGGATTTTGTGTATTAGATTCATGGCTTTGGATAATGTGAGAAAAGGTTTTATGTTTTCAAAATAGCCATGAATCTAATGTAAAAGTTTTGTTTCTGAAACGAGTCGTTTTGGAAAAGAGTTTATAGTATAGACAAAAACATACTTTGGTTTTGAAAAGCTTGTATAAATAGTATAACAAAGTATACTTTAGTTTTGAAATGGTTAAATGGATAGTATATCGAAATATACTTTAGTAATTAAAATAATAGTTTTGGTAGTATATCTCAAATATACTTTGGTTTAAGGATAAAAGTGTTGGTAGTATATCAAATTATACTTCGGTTTGAAAATAGCATATCAAATATGCTTTGGTTTAAAAAAAAATAGCATATCAGTTATGCTTTGGTAGTATATCAAATTATACTTTAGTTTATGAAATAACAAAGTAGGTAGTATATCAAACTATACTTTGGTAAACAGTAGCATATCAAACTATGCTTTGGATAGTATATCAAAATATACTTTGGTTTAAAATAACAAGATTGGTAGTATATCAAACTATACTTTGGTAAACAGTAGCATATCAAACTATGCTTTTGGTAATTAACAAAGTAGTATGTTAAAACATATGTTGGATTTGTACTTAGTATATCAAAATATACTTTGGTAGATCACATTTGAGAGCACACCAGACTGTACTTTTGTAGTATATCAACATATACAAAGAGAGTGTGATTTGGTATTCAACCAAGCCTTAGTGTATCAAACTACACTTTGGAGACTATAGAAATACCACGAAGGCAATTTCTATTTGGTTTAAATTAGGTTTCTGACATTCCATACAACAGGAATGGGGTGTCTAGTCCTATAGCGCTATATCATACTACCAATCGGCTGGGTGAATGTGTAAAAATGGTACAATCCAACAATTTGTTTATTAAGTTTTGGAAAATCAGTGTTTAAACCATAGGTAATTGTTTAATTTGTCAAAAGAATATGTATTAAGCATGTGTAATCATATAGTTTAAAATCAGGAAAATAACAGATAGGCATATATGTTTCACCCCAAAACAATTGAAAACAGTAAAAGAGGGGGACTATGTACTCACTTGAGATTGCAAGTATCCTTGATTAAGTGTCCTAACAAAGCTCGGGAAATCAAGGAATCAAGTGGCACCTAGTATGGATCACTATGTTAAACAATCGGATCCTAAATCGGAAGATAGGATAGAATGAAGTTCTATAAATCAAATGAGTATTGCAACTCACATGGCATGATTTAATAGACCTAACATTCTGATTTGGAAGTTTACCTAAGTGCTTTTGACCCGTTTCGACCCATTATGGTAGTATAAGCCACTATAATGCGTCGTTTGCGTAAAACTTATGTTCGGATGGTTAACTATGTGCTATGTCAAGTCTTACATGCCCAATTATCCCTAAACATGTTACTAATTCAGATTATATGTCAAAAATATGTTCACATAATCAAAATATGGATTTTAGCTTCAAAAGGGCATTTTGGTCATTTCCTATGGGCATACAAGCTAACTAGCATACGACTAACCAATCCTATGTGATCATAAGGTATAACCTCAGTGGTTATTCCCTATGCAACTATGATCACTAACTAAGCTTGGTCGGATCTTAAAGATCGACCAAATGGGTCGGGTTCGAAAGGCTAAGCGGTTGTTTAGACCGCTTACCTTACGACCCTAAACAAGCACTAATCTAATAGTGTCGAGTTAAACATGTCAAAACATGTCTAACCTACTGATTTGGTATCAAAACAAAGCGTTTTGATACCCTAAAATAGTTCCGTTGCAAAATGCGTGCTAAAACGCATTTTGACCGAAACTTTGACTCGACACTACAACTAGTTAACGTGGTAATCAGCGGCTATAATCACGAAGGATTATAACTATCGTGATTACAATCACGTTTCAAAGTTCAATTGAACTTTGACTTGACCAATTGATGGTCAAAACCGAAAGTCAAACTGTTGGCCAAACGTTTGACTTTCTGCATTACATAAGGAAAAAGCCATAAAAAGAATGAAAGAAGCTCACTAAGGGTCCTTGCTATCTTTTCAACAAGAAGACAAAGTCCCAATTCAGCTTAGGAGAGCTCCAAAGCAGATGTGAAGGAGAGAAAGAAGGAATGAGCAATGAACAAGTGAATGGAGTGGCCTATTTATACTTGTTGGTGATCAACAAGATCATGACAAGTGGTTTGTTTAGCCATTAAGCAATGAATCACAACCATACAAGTGTAATTGACAGCTATACTTTGCTTGGAGAGGTGCTAACTTGGTCACCACACAAAGGAATTGCAAGAAAGGTCCCTGAATTATCAAACTGATGCTGAAAACAATGTTTCTGCCCAGATGTGATGGTCGCGTAGCGCGACCATAAAGCCTTATGGTCGTCGCGCTACGCGACGGTGTAGGCTGAACTTTCAAAATTTGGCAGAAATGGTCCCTGCACGTTTTTAAAGCCTTTTTCGATGCGTTTAAACCCCGTTAACCTCATTTCAAGGCTCTAAAATGAAGTTAAAGTATAGGGGACTCAAAACATGCTCGAAAACATCTCGGATGTCGGTTCGTTTGGTCGTACGATCGCGTTGTTCGGTTAATTACGACGGAACTCAAACGGATGCGAAAACGAACCAAATTAAGCGACGAATGGAATTTTTTGCATGCCGATCACTAAAATAAAAATATTTTAGTGTGTACAAAAATTTTGGATGTCCAGATGTGTCCAGAACGTGAGATATGCGCGAAAATGCAAACTTATGCCATTTTTGACACTTTTAGTCCCTGTAAGATCATATAAGCATGTTTTCGCACACCGAACCTATCAAAGCTTATTTCTAAGCTATGTTTAGGTTATATATGGTATGTTTAGCTTATGATCAAGTTCCGGACTATTCGTTACCTTACGAATCGGTATAGTTTCGCAGTTTGACGCAAATAGTCCCTACGATCGAATAAACTTGTTTTTTGCCATACCAAACCTTCCAAAACTTATTTCTAAGTTATGTAAAGGTCATTTAAAGTATGTTAAGACTATTTCACTATTCCGGAGTGTTTGTCGCGCTAAACTGATTACGTTTACGCACCAGTGCGCATATAACTTTCCAGAAAGCGATTTAAAGCTCGGAATTGAACAAGAATTGATATGTGCAAAGGATACACATATTTACACAAATCCCAGGTATGAAACACAATGTTTCATAGGTTTGGCATTTGTTTGGTGTTCGTGGTGACACAGGTGTCACATAGGCGGACTTGGGCCTTAGTGACAATAAAAGATGCAAGACTAGTTATTTATGTTATATTTCTTTGATTGTCAAGACATTGTAACTCTTTTAATCAATAAAACAATATTTCAATTTCCATGTGTTATGAAACAATGATTATGTTACAACACTCCCCGACGTTTCCGCCACGTTTTGTTGTTTTACGTGGTCGGGGTGTGACAGTCCAAAAACAGAGGAAACTCTGCCCGTTTTCCGAGAAAATATGTAGAACAAAACGCGTTTTATTATCAAACAAACCATCGGTTTCAAATAAACTTCTATAGAAACAAACACAAACGTATATATTTCTTCGACGACACCTTATAACATACAAGAAACAACGATGACACAGAATTCTTTTTATAAAAAATAAAATAAAATAAAATATAGTTAGTTCCGATAACCAACGAAACGACGATTCTTTTACTTAAATAAATATAGTTAGATATTTATTTCCGTTAACAAACAACACGACTTCTTTTATAAAAATAAATATAGTTTATATATTTATTTCGAATATCAACCAACACGATTTCGTCTTATAAAAATAAATATAGTTTCTATATTTATTTCAAACACCATGAATTCTTTTATAAAAATAATATAATTTATATATTTATTTCAAACGCCAAACAACTCGTGTTCTTTTATGAAATAAATGTAACTATCGTATTTATTTTAAACGACGTCAACACGAAAACGCTATTAAATAAATATAAGTTGTTATATTTATTTCAAACACCTAAAAGGAATATTCCTATATACACAAACGACTTATCAGGGCGACAAAGTTTAACTTAATCGTTTTCGTTAAGTTAACAACGTACCGTCAAATCGTTCGATTAACGACTCGGTAGAGCTCGGTGACACGTGGTTTAGTTACCGTGTTCATTTAGAAACTTATTTAGATATTCCGTGTTAGGGATATGGTAGAATGCACGTTAGCAAGTCAAGTCTTAGAAACGACATTACGAAGTTGTATTTAGCTAGCTTTGCACAGGAATATTCAGGTGAGTTCATAACCCCACCTTTTTACAGTTTTACATTTTTTCTAAATGTTTTTGGAGTGGAAAGACATGCACTTTTTGCAAAGCATACAAGAATTACATATTTCTAAACCATTTTACAAGCAAGTTTTAACTAACACAAATGGATTACGAAAAGCTTATGTTTTATACCGGTTTTTCAAACAAGCGTATTTTTCGAAGTATGCATACACACGAGTTCTAGTTTTCTAAACTACGGGAAAACACAAATACAAGAGTTTACAAGATACAAATGTTACAATGTTTACAAATGGTATGATGAATACAAAAACAAGAAGCACCCTTGGTGATAACTAGTACCAAGTATGATGCGTTTGAGGAAAGATACGAGGAATCGTGTCACGAATAGGGTACCATAAGCACCATTAATCATGTACGTACTTAGACCGCAGAACAAAAGGTTAGATCTAACGGGTGTAGGGCAGCCACACTCTTGGTGAGAATGAGTACCAAGCAGTGCTTTTGTGTCTCAGAATATGCCAACTAGAAAAATGCCTATGGTTTGGTTGCTTCCTATGCCGTGTCACATGTTAATGGCCTTGGAACCCATTAACAACATGATACATACAGAAATACTTGATTTATACAAGAATACTTGAATTATACAAGATACATACCATGTTTTGATACAAGGTTTCCATATAACTTGACAAGAAAATGATTTTAAATTCGTTTTCTCAACAATACCTCAAAAACCGGTTATTCAAAAAGATTTATTTCAAATCTTTTACAAACAAACTATGAACTCGCTCAACTTTATGTTGATTTTTCGCATGTTTCTTTCTCAGGTTACTTTTCAGAAACTATGGCACAGTTGGAATAGGAGAACCATGAAGAGTCGAGTACTTAGTGGGCGTTCAATTTCTAAAAGACTTAGATTATTTGCTTCCGCTGTGCAATGAAGATACCAGTCCAGTCACGCCAATGCTCTGATATTTAGGGGTGTGACATGTATCTGCATAATGTTAAGGGTTGGAATAAGAATATGCATTTTATTTTGAGTTCTGACACCTGTTACATGTGTTACACCGACATGTAACATGATTTTATGCTAACCGCCCACCCCTTTTTTCCCAGGTACAACATGATTTTTGTACCATTCACTGTTGTAGACAACCACATGCATTGTGTGACCTTTGGTGTTGGGTTGCTTTTAAATGAGACTGTTGAATCTTATGAATGGGTAGTATAAGCATTCCTGAAAGCACATGGGACTGAACCCCGGTTGATCTTAAGCGATCAGAACCCGTCGATGAAACAGGCTATTCAACAAGTCTTTACAATCGCTGACCAGGCACCAAATTTTTGACACGTGTTATGTACGTGTAACAGTATTTTGGACTTTGCACCTTGATGCAGCAGCAAAACTGTTACGTGTGTAACACGCATTATCCAATACTTGTTTTTGTTTAGGTATGCTACTTTTTGCAAGTTAATTGGTGATGCTCAGTATGTTCTTCGTTACTTAGTTTAAAGTATGTACGTTTCATGTGAAACATAAACAATATCCCGCTCGTGTTTCAACATGTATTTTGGTTGTAATTTGACAATGGCATGGTTGCCCTTAACTTATTTCACTAGATGTGTATGTTCTTGTATATGGTACCACTTTTACATGCTACGTTTACCAGCATTAAGTAAATTTTAAAAACTTTTGTTGTGCACTTAGATGGCGGTTTTTATGTTTAAGGACCTATTTTTGTTTTTTGAAAAGGGTGCACCCCCGTAACTAATTCGGTAACCAATGAAACCATCATGTATTACTTGTGTTAAACACTACTTTTATGTGGTTACTTGGATTATATTACATGACAATGATTCCCATGTGTTGCATATACTTTTGTAACTTGTGTTACAAATCACATGTATAGCATGTTTAGATGTATACACGTTACACATACCAAGTGTTTTTCATACACACATGTAACATGCGTAAGCCTTGTGGTGCATGTACTCATGTTACATCTATACGTATGTTATTACATATGTATACATGTTACGCACTCTATACTTATGTAACATGTGTAGCTCATAGAATACTAGGATACGTATAGATGCGTCTTGTTTACACACGTAAGTAACATGTGTTAATGACTATCACATGTTACAATTGAAGTAACATGTTGACAAACAGCATACACTTACATAACATGTGTTAATGAGTGTCACATGTTACAATTAAAATAACAATTTTAACATGTGTTCATTACACTTATGTAACATGTTTCAATGAGTGTCACATGTTCCAATTGAAATAACATGTTAAGATTCGTATATATGTGCCTTGGTTTTATTTACTACATCGTATGTAACACATGTTACTTACATGTTCAACCAATATACTTGCGTAAGATGTGTAACACATGTTACAATTGCTTATTGTTTTGAAGTAACGGTAAAGCTATGTACCTTATTTTCTACTTCATCATGTGTAACACACGTTACACTTGTTAATGAGTATCACATGTTACAATTGAAACAATATGTTGACCACCCAATGCTCGTCTACTACTTGCTTACAATTGGTAATGAATAAAACATGTTAATTAGTAACACATGTTTAACATTGTGTTGGCCAATTTGATAACTGATAACTGGTAACCAAATACATTTCCCACCATAACTGTTTAACATCCAGACACTAACATATTACAGACAAGACCAGAATGGTCATATTGTATTTTGGGTTATGGCTATAATTTAAAATAAAGAAAATTCATGGTGACTAGGATAGTTACAAAAACCAACACGCATATATCACCAGCCAGTTGACTTCTTATAAACAAAAGTTGTGGTACCCAAGATAACTATAAAAACCACCATAGATGTTCACCACAAAAACCGTAGAAAAGACCACACTACCCCAGGCAGTGCGCCCCCTAAATGAGGCGGCTTCTATCTTGCCATTCAAAGTGTTAGAGGGCGACAACAGAATATGAGTGGCATACTTCATCCGCAACTTTCTCACCTCCTTCATTTTCCTACTCCCATTTGTACTAAACCCAGCTTCAAATGGTTCATGCACCCCCCCTGAACTTTTCCATGTGCCTCACTAAGAAGATACTGCAGTTTGTACCGTTCCCACTCGTGGCCCAATCAAGCTTCTTCCTCTTGATTTCCAAACCCTTGATCACCGAACTCCTTGGATGGTTTGCCTCCTCCAGGTAACGTACAAACGTCTCCTTTTGGTAACATAGAACAAAGATCACACTGAGATGGTATACCATGTTACACACAATTGATGAATATTGGCGTTTTATAGTGTACTTACTTATTTGTACGGTACTGACTTGTTGATGTAAACATCACTATCCTGTGAAGATGAGGTAACACATATTAGCATGCCTATTGTTACTTCAAAACAATAGACAATTTTAACATGTGTAACATATATTAGAATTTGCCTATTGTTTTGAAGTAACAATGAATTTATCTTATTTTCCAAACCCCTTGGCATAAGGGCTACATGTGTAACACATGTACATGTGTCAGAAATTAAAAATTACAAATTTGTAACACATGTTACAATTGCTTATTCTTTTGAAGTAACATTAAAGATATTTTTGTTCACGAGCATTTATCTTAATGGCTACATGTGTAACGCATGCTACAAGTGCCTGTTTTTTGAAGTAACAATGAAGGAATCTTTTTGACAATTCTATTGTTACTTCAAAACTATTGACAATAAGCAATTGTAACACATGTAACACATGTTACAATTGCTTATTGTTTTGAAGTAACAGTAAAGATATCTTTGTTCACAAGCATTTATCTTAATGGCTACATGTATACACATGTTACAAGTGCCTATTTTTTGAAGTAACAATGGAGGAATCCTTTTGACAATTCTATTGTTACTTCAAAACTATTGACAATAAGCAATTGTAACACATGTTACAATTGCTTATTGTTTTGAAGTAACAGTAAAGATATCTTTGTTCACAAGCATTTATCTTAATGGCTACATGTGTAACACATGTTACAAGTGCCTATTTTTTGAAGTAACAATGAAGGAATCTTTTTGACAATTCTATTTTTACTTCAAAACAATAGACAATAAGTAATTATAACAAATGTTACACATGTTACAATTGCTTATTGTTTTGAAGTAACAGTAAAGATATCTTTGTTCACAAGCATTTCAATTCTTTGTTCACAAGCATTTATCTTAATGGCTACATGTGTAACACATGTTACATAATGTTAGCACAACCTCCAGTGTAACACAAGTTACAAACATGTGTTGCATATGTGCAGCCCCTCTTTATGTCCAAAAAAAGGGTTGGTGGCAATGGTTGCAAAAGTTGCTAGGCACTCCCTAGTCGGTCGACCGAGGAGTTGAGAGTACTCGGTCTAGGTGGAGAGTACTCGGGGAGTACTCGGACATGTTAAATTATAAAGAAGTTACTTTTTGGAGATTAAATATATGTCAAATAACATAAATTTACTAATATTAATAACAAAATACGTGAAAATGTTATTAATTCTTTAATATGATAGGCATAGAAATTATGTTTTATTATTATTGAAGTCAAACTAGGCCCGAGTTGACCTACTAGATCCAATTCTGGCCGAGGTTGACCGCGTTTGACCAACTCTGAGTAATTAGGCGGAGTCGAAGAAAGCCGCCTCGGCAGCCTACCTTGTAGCGACTACTCGGGGAGTACTCGGCCTTGGAAACCTTGTTTTACAACCATGGCTGGTGTAACTATAAGTAACATGTGTAACATTGTTACAACATATGTACCTGCTAATTATGCCAGCAAAAAACACAACTTTTTATATGTAAAATAAACAAGATCATCAACTATTAAATTATGTACTTTCTAAAGGTAATGAAAATGTGATATTCGAGTGAAGTTTATACAAGACAACTAACAACACATCTAAAACAACATTTCAACATTTAAAAAGATATACATTTATAATCAAACAATAACCGAGAATATCAGAAACTCAACATGATTTTAAAACAAAAACAAAAACCTGCAAACTACATAAACATTTACCCATTACTAGAACACTTTGAGCACACAAAAAAATATTAACAGCCATTTTAACAAAAAAAAAATCAAGTCTGAAATGATTTTTCAAAATAAAACACTCAAGAGATTGTTGTTCTTGTTGTTCAGATAAACACGATGAAGAGTGTTGTTTCTCTCTCTAAAATAACTTTCTCTCTCTAAAACACTTACCAGATCTAGAGCCTTCCGATAAACATGATGAAGATTGTTGTTTCTCTCTCTAAAACAGCAACTTTCTCTCTTTATAAAACTTCATATTGTCGTCGTTCACACAAATGAAGAAATCGAATGGGGGTGATGATGGTTTGATATTTAGAATTTTGAATCTTGAACACAGAGAATTAAAGATATGGGATGAATGAATCTTGAAGGGAGAGAATTAGAGATATGGGATGAAGATGGTTTGATGGTGACAAGTTGAATAAGAAGAGAGAGAATGATACATGAAATAGTGATGGTTATAATATTATAATATATAATTTGTACCTGGTACATGTTGTTTTACCCAAATGCCCCTCAGTCCACTCATCAACCCAAAGAAAGTAATTAATTTAAATCAATAAAGCTTAAAAAATCATGAACCCTTGGATGATCTAGATCAATGGTTATAAATAGGGTTTCTTAGGTTTTCTTACCACAAATAAGTTTTCTATAAATCCTTTCCCAGGTTAACAATATCCCTTATCGTACAATATGTACGCGCTCATCTCAGCCGTCAAATCTTCATCCCACATTGAAATTGCATGTTGGTTTTTTGTAACAATTTCGCATGTTGGTTTTTTAACATGCGATTTCATCAAAATTATCACATGCAAAATTGTTACAAAAAACCAACATGCGATTTTATCAAAATTATCACATGCGAAATTGTTACAAAAAAAACAACATGCGATTTCATCAAAATTATCACAAGCGATTTCATCCATGCTATTTTATAACATGCGATTTCACTATATCGTACGTATTGTATATTAAGTGATGTTGTAGTTTACACTTTCACTATATATGTGGTTTGTGCATTTTAACTATTTGAATCCAAAAACCAAACTTTTCTTGATTTGAGTTCCTGTGGTTTGTATTTTTAACCCTTTCAATCCAAAATGAAACCTCATCCAACCCTTCGAGTCCCCGTGGTTTTTATTTTTAACCTTTTGAATCCAACACTTTTAGTCCATGATTTGGATGAGGTTTGCGTTTTGGATTCAAAGGGTTAAAAATACAAACCACAAGGACTCAAATCAAGACAAGTTTGGTTTTTGGATTCAAATAGTTAAAATGCACAAACCACAGAGTCTCAAAAAGGACTTTACTCATTTATATATATATATATATATATATATATATATATATACACACACACATATATATAGGAGAAGGATATGTTAGGAACCACCCTTTATTACGAGAACCGCGAGAACCAATGTGAACACAACCTAAAAATACCTAAAAAACACCCTAATTTTTTTTTACTATTCTTTTTGGAAAAATCGCTATATTTTGTCACTAATAAAAAAATTCAAAAAAAAATTTCGAGTAACAGTTATCCATGCACATGTGCATTTGTATCATTTCTTTGACAAATTCCGTAATTCATTACAAATATCAGACAATTGTACTTTCATTTACACTACCATTAATAATACACTACTTTTTACATTAACAATAATAGAAATGCACATGTGCATCTATATGTATGAACTTGTTATAACATTAACAACACTAGAAATGCACATGTGCATCTATATATATAAACATATTATAACGTGTTTTAGTACACCACTTTGAATACACATTCCCTTTCATCTATCATACCATCCATACTACACTACCATTACCTCCTACCATCCGTAATACAACACCATTGCTTTTTACCGTCCATAATACAATACTATTACCAATATTTCACTTTATTATATGTACATTAACACCCTTTATATCATCCAAACAACATATTACATCATAAAGTGTCAAATATAATCAAACCATCAACCACTAGATATAACTAATCAAAACACATGTATATGGGCCTACTTCATCATTTAAAATCACAAACTTTTTGTACCAAAACACCTTATTTCATGTTGATACATATAGATGCACATGTGCATTTCTGATATTGGTAATGTAAAAAGTAGTGTATTACATATGGTAGTGTAAATGAAAGTGCATTTTTCTACTACTGGTAATATATTATGGAATTTGTCCAAGAAATGATACATATGCACATGTGCATCCATAACTGTTACTCGAAAAAACACGTTTTTTTGTAACAAAATATAGCGATTTTTATTAGAAAAATACTAAAAAAAATTTTGTGGGTTTTTTGGATTTTTTTTTTTTAGGTTTTTTGGATTTTTTTTTTAGGTTTTTTTTTGTGTTCACATTGGTTCTCACGGTTCTTGCAATAAGGGTGGTTCTCAAATGAACCTTACCCTATATATATATATATATATATATATATATATATATATATATATATATATATATACACACACATATATAGGTAGAGGATCCTGTAAAAAAGGCCTAAAGTGTGAGAAAGGTAAGAAAGAATCTCAACCATTAGATCTTTTGATCTAATGGTTGAGATCAATAGGGCCCAAATGTAAAATATTTTTCTTAATTGGGACTGAATTGAAAATTATAGGGGTAATAAAGTCTTTATATCCATTCAAAATAGGAAACTGTAAATCAAAATTCCTATAATACCGATCTCTCTCTCCAATTGATCGTACAGTTTCTCTCTCTTTCTACAATTTCAAAACCCTAATGTCGCTAAACCTCCATATCGATCGAACAGCAGCGACGACGAGCGGCAGCGGCGACGGCGAGCGACGAGCGGCGACGGCGAGCGACGAGCGGCAGCGACAGCGGCAACGGCGAGCGGGCAGCGGCAGTGGTTGTGCGGATCGGCAGCGGTGGTGCAGCAGTGGTGGTGCCGGAAGTGGAGAAGATGATACAGAGGTGTTATTTTTTTCTTTACTGAATGGTGTTATATCTTGTACTGAATGATATTATTTTTGTACTGAATGGTGTTTTTTTATTTACTGCTGAATGGTGTTATTTTTGTGCTGAATGGTGTTATTTTTGTACTGAATGGTGTTGTTTTTGTACTGAATGGTTTTTTTTATCTACTGCTGAATGGTGTTATTTTTGTGCTGAATGGTGTTATTTTTGTGCTGAATGGTGTTATTTTTATACTGAATGGTTTTTTTTTATTTACTGCTGAATGGTGTTATTTTTGTGCTGAATGGTGTTATTTTTGTGCTGAATGGTGTTATTTTTGTACTGAATTGTGTTATATTCTTGTACTGAATGGTGTTTTTTTTATTTACTGCTATATGGTGTTATTTTTGTGCTGAATGGTGTTATATTTTCTGAATTGTGTTATATTTAAAACACCATGTAGGAACATGCTCTGAATGGTGTTATATTTATGGACGGTTATAAGTCCTAAAATCCA
Organism: Helianthus annuus; assembly: GCF_002127325.2. Classification (NCBI taxonomy): domain Eukaryota; kingdom Viridiplantae; phylum Streptophyta; class Magnoliopsida; order Asterales; family Asteraceae; genus Helianthus; species Helianthus annuus. The sequence goes on along the minus strand of NC_035446.2, from coordinate 6,149,461 downwards.
GGTTTTTCTCTCTCCAAATCCTTAAATCAAGGATTACCATATTTGAATTTGTTAATGCATTTACAATCCTACCCTTTTCAATTAATTTTAATCTAATGGTTGAGATTCTTTCTTAACTTTCTCACACTTTTGGTATTTTTTACAATAACTCCACCCTATATATATATATATATATATATAGGGAGGGGCTCATGCGAGAACTCCATTTATTGTGAGAACCGCGAGAACCAATGTGAACACAACCTAAAATAGCTAAAAAAAACCTAAAAAAAACCTTACCCCCACCCCCCCCCCCAAAACCTAAACCCCCCCCCCCCAAGCTAAATGCTAAAAACTAAAACCCACAAAAAACCTAAAAAAAAACCTAACCCCCCCCCTCCGCCAAAAAAAAAAAAAAAAAAAAAAACCTAAACCCCCCCTCCTCCACCCCCCAAAAACCTAACCCCCCCCCCAAGCTAAAATGCTAAAAACTAAACGCCCAAAAAACCTAAAAAAAACTAAAAAAAAATCAAAAAAAAATCTGAAATTTTTTTTAATATTTTTTATGCTCAAATCGCTACTTTTAGTGGCAAAAAAAAATTTTTTTTTTTTAAATTTAATTTTTTTTTGGCTTCGAAAAGTAGCGATTTTTAAATAAAAATATTAAAAAAAAATTGTGTGATTTTTAGCTATTTTTAGGCATTTTTGGTTGTGTTCACATTGGTTCTCGCGGTTCTCGCATGATCTTCTCCCTATGTTCTCGCATGAACCGCGAGAACCAATGTGAACACAACCAAAAATGCCTAAAAATAGCTAAAAATCACACAAATTTTTTTTTAATATTTTTTTATATAAAAATCGCTACTTTTCGAAGCCAAAAAAAATTTATTTTTTAAAAAAAAAAAAAAAATTTTGCCACTAAAAGTAGCGATTTGAGCATAAAAATATTAAAAAAAAATTATATTTTTTTTATTTTTTAGATTTTTTTAGGTTTTTTTGGGGTTTAGTTTTTAGCATTTTAGCTTTGGGGGAGGGGGTTTAGGTTTTGGGGGGGGGGGAGAGTTTAGGGTTTTGTTAGGTTTTTTGGGGGTTTTAGTTTTTAGCATTTAGCTTTGGGGGGTGGTTAGGTTTTTTCTTTTTTTGGTGGGGGGGGTAGGTTTGTTGGGGAGGGGAGGGTGGGGGTTAGTTTTTTTAGCTATTTTAGGTTGTGTTCACATTGGTTCTCAAGGTTCTCACAATAAGGGTGGTTCTCGCATGAGCCCCTCCCTATATATATATATATATATATATATATATACATATAGGGGAAGGGTCTATGCAGAACACAAAATATTGCGAGAACACGCAGAACACAATGAATCACCTAGTTTTTCAATCCTAAAAACCTAAAAAGTAAATGAATGTTGCAAATGTAAGATTTATTGTTTCTTACACTAGAATTCAAAACAAAATATGAAAAATTTTCACTTTTTGTATAACCTACACATATGTAGGTTATGTGTAGGGTAAATTACCAACATGTATGTAA